>NC_135502.1:137830527-137963027 GCF_052857255.1 Amblyomma americanum
TCTTGTCCCGCAGCTTCCACATCAGTTATTCAGCCACTGCCTGGAGGAGGGGTGGTGGAAAACTGTGGGATAAGATGCGCGGGCGGAAGCGAGCGGCCAGTGCAACTGCTCGACACATGCTTTTGAGGATTTCTCGAAGTTTAATTTCAGATTTCATGACCGCACACAACGCCATACACTCGTGTCGTCGTAGCCATATGTGCGCGAAACACGATCAGCTGTTTGCTCTACAGCCTGCAGCCTCCCAATAACTTCACGTCGTTTCTTCTGCTTCCAAGGAGCCATTATCTACTGTACATGTGCAAGCAACGATTCGCAGTAGCCCGCAAAGCAAGTGTGCTTCCGTGATCCGTGGCCTCCATCCCTTACGAATATGACGAACCTTCCTGTGTAGACTTTTCTAGCGGCCAGCAAGCTGCCCGAGCATGGTAAACAGAAGAGGTCCAGATTCCACGGCTATTATGAAGTCTTAAGAAATGCTTATTTCTCATCTCTGACTAACACAGTTAGTAAACAAAAAACTAGCGAAATACCACGCACATCTCCAGCTTCATTCGTGGTCCCCACTGTGTCATCCACTTGTTCTGTGTGCCCTACAGGTGCAAACTAAGACGGAAAACAAGAAAGACAGGTGGATAAAATAAACAGCAGCCTACAACACAAGGTTACTGTTTCGATTTTAACATGTCAAAGTTCCACCCAGTAGCATATGCGGATCAAAAAAATAATCAACCCAAATTTGAAGTTCTGGTTGCATAACAATTTTGCACTACACTGCAGTTGGAGCACTTCTCTCCCACAGGATCAAACGTATAAATCACCCTAGCAGGTTCAAGTATCTCAAACTAAGGCAGAAACGAACTACTAGCAACTAGAGAAAGAGGCTGTGACGTTAGTATTTGGTTTCAGTTTTGGGGTTGTCTGTTTGGAAACCTGTTTATCTTAGTCACTACCGCAAACATTTAGGACTATTTTGTCTACACAAAACTATTCCCCACCTTGCCCACACTGAATGATTGGCCTTGATGCTATGAAGTTATCAGGGTAAGTTAGAATACCAACAATGCTTTGAAAGCACCAACGCACATGCCCTCAGTCGCCTGCCTTGGCAAAGAAAAGAATTGGAATGAATTTTAATGGCACAAGGGCATCTGTGACCAAAGAGCGCCATGGCACAAGGTTGTGTCTTCTAGTCAAGTTGGGGTCAAAGACCCATTTCCCAAGCATTTGACCCTAAAGACGAGCACCAGGCAGGGGAAAGCAGCTTGTATTCATTGCATCACTGGTGGGTAACCAGCGGCACTGGGATTGGAACCCACACCACCTGCATGCGAGGCGAGGCAGATGCTCAAACGACTAGGTCACCGCTGAGGTCAAAAAGAATGGGTAAAGAGCCTGTGGGAGTCTTCAGATTACCATATATACTCGCGCAGTGAACCAACTTTTTTTCCAGGAAAGTTGACATCAGTTTGGGGAAAGGGTTAATTATGCGGGAAAAAAAGATTTTAAGCAATGTTCTTGGAAGAGTAGAGATTTCACGTACCTCCGTCCGTCCTACCATCATCAACAAATGCACGTGGTCAGGAGCATTTGTGCCCCTGGTGTTTAGCGTCACTCACTTTGACGCGATCCGACAATTTTGTCGTAGCCGGCGCCACCGGCCAACTGCAGTGAGATAACGCGAACATGCTGAACACCGACCCTGAAGGTCAGGCACGCATTTTTTATGCGAGGTTAAAAAAACACACAGGATGGTGACGAGTGTCTAATGCAAATGTTTAAGCCAGCTTAAAGGGGCCATGCCACGATTTTTCTTCAATTGACGTCTTGTGCTTCAGTAATTAATGCAAGAGCTTATGATTCAATTTCCGAAATTTGGCTGCCCTGGACGCGCTGTATGTTCCAAAAAATGCGATATAAATTGAGACCGGAAGACTCTTCCCTTCGGCAGCGACCGCCATATTGAATGCGGTCGTGACGTCACCAGGGCATGCACGGAGCAACATCGCCTGCTCTCGTTGCTGCAATACGCGTAGCGAGGTCTCATTCCGCTCTGTTCTTTCGCGGGCGATCGAAGTAGCAGTCGTCCCTCACATATGAGTGACTGGTGCCGCAAAATCGATAATAACAGTAACGCAGTTTTTCTTCGGTATAGGTAGGGTGCGGTCCCACTATAGGCCGATGCGACGGCGATCGACGGTCGGTTGGCTGGTCGGTATGCAAATGCCGTCGCTGACAGAGTGGTCTCTCACGCTTGACCGATGACGACTCCAGCACGATCAACTACTGCATATCGTAGCAATGTTAAGAGTCAGCTTAGTGGGAACTGGCAGAGTGTGGTGGGGGACTAGCTGGTATAACATTCTATAAACTTCAGAATTTTAAACCTTATTGGACCTCATGCTAGCCTCGGCGACATACGCGATGTGCGTGACCAGCGAAGGTGTGCTTTCAGTCGGTGCCTGCGCATAGAACCTATCGGCGAGGAAAGCGACACGGGCAGAAAATGCCGCAAGACGGTGCTGCTCGCCGCCGTCGCCTAGGCGTGTGCGGCCGAGCGAAAGCTACGCCCGGTGAGGCGAAGGCCAGAAAAACTGCGTTTGTGTACATTATCTGTATCAAAAAAAGCGATACGAGCGGCTACATATCATATCTTCACACTTTCTTACTATTTATTGAGGAACGGTAGCCATATTCTTGAATTTCGATCGACGTACCACTGGCCCCTTTTGTTACGAGGCCTAGCGAGTACGCAGGATTCGTGTGTGGGATTTCGGCGATTGCGGAGAGCAAATTCGCAAGTTTTAGCGCCTCCAAATAGCTGTCGAGCGTAGTTCTGGCTACAGTTCCCTCAAAGCGACGGCTGCCTACATCGCAGGATGCGAGTGCAATTAGGAGGAAGTGCCGATATATGACCCGGTCTGCATAGCATGTGCATAAGGCAGCCGTCGGCGCAAAGTGTGGACCACAAATCTGTTGTTTTCATTAATTCAAGTAATGCCCGACCGTATTTTTAGCTAAAGCGATCTAAAATTAAATTTTGGTTACATAAGAGAAATCGGATACAATTATCGGGAAGCGCCGGTATCCTACGCGAAGCGTTTCCCAAGCAAGCGATATAGCATCATCGGCGCTTATGGCAGTGTTATCATGGTGTGTAAATGAGTAAAACTGCGATTTGTGAGCAAGAGTACGTAATATTTAAGATAAAAAAAACCCACCTAGCGTTTTATGCCACGCAAAGGAGCAGTACTGTTTGCGCACAGCCATGCAAATAACCTCAGCGCGGGGCTGCAGTTGTAATCGTCGCACTCCTGGGGCAAAATGCGCACGCACAGCAAAATGCTAAATGGTGTACTATTATTTTCAAGCACTCATATAGACGGAGGCGACTATTCATCGGTGCGGGCAGTGAAAGCATTAGAGTCGCGTAGGGTTTTGCAAGCGGTTTGGTTCCTGCAAAAGAATTCTACGAGTCGAAGGAAATGTATTTTCGACTTACAAATGCGTACATGAAGCGTAAAAGTTGTTGCAATAGGCACTTTTCTCTGCTCCTTTCGTGCCTCAAGGTTACTCTAGTGCCATCTTTTTGTAATTTGAGTTTATTTATGGAGCCTATGAATAGCGGACAAGAACTTGGTAGCTAGCTGCAAAACTCCGCGGTTTTCACAGCGCACCGCGGCATAGCCATGCACGGCACGTGCCGCTTTTCACATACGGGAGCACTTGACTGCTCAAACGAGACCACACCCATAAGATACGAATAGCATGCTTCTAAGCATAAATAATAAAGCGGCGGTGCTTCCATTTCTGTTTTTTCAGCAATCGGGAAAACGGGTGACACGAGCAAGTCCGCTTTCCCAAGGATCACTCAGCTCGCGTACTAAGTTGAAGGCTTCCCAAAAGAACACAGAAAATGCATTTTATTTCGCTAAGCTAAAATAAAAAACTTTTCGAGTGACCGCTGTCTGCGGTGTGCATGCAAGCACCTCAACAGCTCGGAGCAGACAATGCGGGGCATGTATGTGCTCGTGACGTCAGCGATCACAGGTTGCCAGACTAGCAAGCGGTTCCCAAAGGAAACGAAAAAAAATCGTTTTAAACATATTTACCGCACAGAATCAATTGAAAATTTGGGGAATTGTAATTTGCCTTCTGGGGAATTAAAGGCGATAAGCAGGGAATGCATAAAAGTAAGCCGTCATGGCCCCTTTAAAGCACACAGCGTCTTGGCGCTCTGCGAAGTTCCCCTAGCGCTCCGCGCCCCCGCTTCCCCATCTTCTCTGGCAGGAGCTTCCCTCAAAACACAAACAAGTGGGGCGGCAGGCAGCATCTTGGCGCACTGCCATGGTCTGTGCTGTGCAAGGTCTGTGCTGCGGGTCGCACAATCGCACAACATGGGGCACAAGGTGGCTGTGCCAGGAACAGCCACCTCCCACTGCACTGGAGAGGTGCATCGCTTGACCGCTGTACCACTGTGCCAGTAGTACTGCAAGAACTTTCTGCCATCTATGAAATTTAGGTAAAAAATGACAAATTCTGCATGTATGAACATTAGCCGACACAGCTTTCACATTCATAGCATGTAAGGAATTAAGTACCCTGGGTAGTTTCTTTTTCATTGATTTTTTTTTCATTTTCATTGATTTTGAGTTTTTTCGCATTGATTTGAGGTTATGCAGCAGGCAGATACATTTTCGCACAGAGTAATAGATACTTAGCACCCAGTTTTGTTTTATTCTTTCACCTCACACAATTTCTGACCTTTGCTATTGGTTGAAACGTCATCTGCGCTTAGAAACATAGCAGGCAGTTTTACCTTTGAAGCCTAGAGCAACAACAAAATTGAAACAAAGATAACGCCTTTCGTGGAGTCGAGGAAGTTTCAGCATTGCATGAATTCCATGAGCATATGCTAACAAGTCACAAGTGCTTTAAACAACAGACGCATGCTGCTTTCCATATCTTGGATTGTGAAAAGGCTGACTTCTGAAAAATCCCGACACCATAGTTCTCCAGTGGAGCAAGGCACTATTCCTGAAGGCTATGGAGTAAAATCATGTTTCTTGATGTAAATATGCGCGAACAAAAACCAGAAGCATGGCTTCACTAATACAAGGGCACAGTATTGAGATGGCCGCATGTAATGCAGCTGACAGGCACTGCAACTGCAGAGGAGGCCAACCTACAAGGCGAAAAGTGGGGTGATACAGACCGCCTTAAGACAATTTTTTTCACAAGTGAGCTTGCCAACTGGCAGCCCAGCCGACTGCCCAAGCTGGGTCAATCAGATTACATTCGGCATAATAAAATAAACCTGGGTTTTCACTTGCAAGGCATTGATAATGATGAAGTCAGTATTCAGCGCAGTAAAATAAAAAAGTTCCATGCCGGGAACACAATAAAGAATTGCTATTCGCGCAATGAAGCGCCCCCTTGTCAAGTTTTCTTCAGCTTGTGACAGCATAAACATACCTTTTGGCAGCCTTGCTTCGTCTGCTAGGTTCAAGTCAGGAAATGGTGCAGGGTCCACTATTAACGTAATAAAAACGACCTTTTTGTGTCTTGCGTCAAACATTCCTGCGCAGAAAAATTTTTGAAAAAGGAACATAACATACCATTCTCAACAACAGTGTTTCCCTTTTTATTGCCGCAAAATACCCTGAAATTACTTTATTTTTCCTTACTGCAGGCAAGGATCAGCCACAAAATCGACCAGGCGGCTGCTTGACAAGCTGGCTACCCCTTGACAGGAAATATTCAGTGCCTTACATGCGAATAATGGCACCACAAAAATGGTGTCACTATGAACACTAGTAAAAATTTCTATCAACGTAGGCAGCACTTCTATATATAAAGTACTATCGCAATGGCAAGAAATGTTAACAACACGGAACATATGCGCTCCGCTGTTCAAATTTCTTTTGATCGCGCGTTTACCAAGTTGGTAAGAAAAAGATGTTAATGTAATTCATGAATGCATTAGAGACGACTCCAGTGTCCACTGAAGTGAAAGTAAGATGAAAAAAATGCGAACAGTGGAGCACCCAGGCTCCCCTGTTCGCATTTCTATTCATGTGCTTTTACCCAGGCTCCGCTCTGTTCGCATTTCTGTCCATCGCTCCTGCACATGCTACAATTGTAATCGCAATACCAGCTCCAGGTATAATTTATGCTTACTTTTTATGTATGAGGGCAGTCCTCCCTTCAAAATGTCATTAGCCCATTGTCACAGCGCCTCGGATAGAACAAACTGCAGCCATGCCTCAGTCAGACGAGACGAGGAGACACTGCAATTCACCCTTTAGTTGAAGCACTTGCGCGTCCAGAAGCACCCTGACACCGAAATACATCCCAGTCGCCTTCTTTCGAGGGGAGAAGCCGCCGCGGTGGCTGAGTGGTTACGGCGCTCGGCTGCCGGCCCGAAAGATGCGGGTTCTATCCCGGCCGCGGCGGTCGAATTTCGATGGAGGCGAAATTCTAGAGGCCCGTGTGCTGTGAGATGTCAGTGCACGTTAAAGAACCCCAGGTGGTCGAATTTTCCGGAGACCTTCACTACGGCGTCTCTCATAGCCTGAGTCGCTTTGGGACGTTAAACCTCCATAAACTAAACTAAACTCTTTCGAGGGGAGGTGCCTTCAAAACAAGGTGCTGCCTCAAGAAAAACTACAAAGAAGACTGCACTGAAAGTGTAACAGCATGCCAAACATTTACAAAGTCACATAGTGTGTACCATTGCAGGGAAAAGTAACAGACCACATATCTAAGTTCTGGTCCTTGCCACTGTGCATGGAACCGCCACCTGACGAAACACTTCTGGTGTAAAAACCGGCGCAGAGGGCACGTTTCGACACCAGAAGTGCTTTTTCAGGTGACGCCCCTACGCACAGTGGCACGAGTTTAAACTTGCAGGAGGGGAGGGGTCTGTTACTTTTTCCCCCAATGATCCATATGTCCTACACGGGCAAACCGTCCATAATAGAATCCTAGGGCTAGGGGTGCGATAAGTGGGCATCAGAGCAAGTGAAACCACTGCACACAGTCAGTGATCCACAGCGGCCAGCAAACTGAAAATTTCAATATAGTATGCCTCACCGGCTGAAGCTCCCAGTTGAAAAATACATTAGGATGGCTTGGTGTTTTCTGGTGTTTCTTGGTGTGAACACCAGACTGGGCTGCTGTGCTGTAGTGTGCACACCAGACCGGGCTGGTGTGTTGTAATGTGCACACCAGACCGGGTTGGTGTGTTGTAGTGTGCACACCAGACCGGGTTGGTGTGTTGTAGCGCGCACACCAGACCGGGTTGGTGTGTTGCAGCGTGCACACCAGACTGGGCTGGTGTGTTGTAGTGTACACACCAGACTGGGTTGGTGTGTTGTAGTGTGCACACCAGACTGGGTTGGTGTGTTGCAGCGTGCACACAAGACCGGGTTGGTGAGTTGTACTCTGCACACCACACTGGGTTAGTGTCTTGGATGCACAACAGATTGGGCTGGCGTATTTTGGTGTCCACACCATGCAGTGTTATTGTGTTGTACTGCATGTGTTGTGGTGCTGTACACTGTTTTGGTCGTCAGTCGCACTTAAGAACGGGTTGGTGAATTTTTGCATGCAGAACACTGTCAATATATAGGCATTAAATTTCGGACACCAATCAACTACATTCTGACTGGCACACACAAGAAGTTATTGTGCCGTTGTGCGCACGTCAAACATCTACGGCTACACTGCAAAACCTGTAGTTTAGTTCCGATTTGAGGGCATACACAGCACAGATAGGTATTGGTAGAGTGCATCCATCCTAATGTGGACTTCTTGTCTAACACGTGTGTTGCATTGATCCGAAGGTGCAGTATAGAACTATATACCAACCCTTTTTTCACGTAAAACGAAGGGCAGCAGTGTTTAACGCTTAAGCATGTCTTAAGCTTTGCTTCACTGGATGTTATGTGCTGATGCTAAGCCTCAACATACTACTTAAAACCGGCAGCAGAAATGAACCAGACACAAGGAAGAAACACAGACGTGTACGAAGCAGTTTCGTCCACGTCTGTGTGTTTCTTCTTAGTGTCTGGTTCATCTCTGCTGCCGGTTTTAAGTAATAATGCACCAACTAGATCAAGTTTACCTTATCAACATACTAATTCAAGCCGGACATATGCAGCAGAAAGTCACCCTTCCACGTCTGTAAAACAGTAGAGTACAATATGCATTCGTGTGATAAAGAATGTAACCTGATCCTAATATGTTCTCATAAACGTGCATAAATATTAGATATCAAACACCATAATTCTTTATTTATGCACACTTTAAATGAAGCACTTTTTATACAAGTTATCAGATTGTACTTGGATAACCAACCAACACACATACATTTCAGCCTTAGGCCCAATGGGGCACGTGAAAATTGTGATTACAAGCCGCAATCAACTTTAGTAATTACAAATAGGACTACACACTTGACATAAGGCAGAACACTTGTTATGGTTTGGTTGGTGAGGGTTTAACGTCCCAAAGTGACTCACGCTATGAGGGACGCCGTAGTGAAGGGCTCCAGAAATTTCGACCTCTTGGGGTTCTTTAACGTGCACTTCCAACGCACAGTACACGGGCCTCTAGAATTTCAGCTCCATCTAAATTCGACCGCCGCGGCCGGGGTCGAACCCACATCTTTCGGGTTAGCAGCCGAGCGCCATGACCACTGAGGCACCGCGGCAGCTAGAACACTTGTTCTGTATACAATGACCTATATCAGTGCAACAGAGATACACAGGTGTTTCACAGTAATTCAGAACAGTATAATGAAATAAACATAAAATGACAAATGCATCGAACGGTTGCACAGCTTGCACAGAACTTAGGAAGATGTGAATTTCCATTTCTATGATTAAAACCTATTGGCCATCTGATGACAAACTAGTTGGATTATCAGGTGTACACATTTCCCTAAAATTATAGAAACTAGCGACTTTTTACTTCTGCTTCACAGGACTTCGAAATTTTGAAATGTTGTACATAACATCACAAACTGTTCCACATACATCACACCTGCGGCAATATAGTTAGTACCTAGGAAAGTATGGTACTGGGCATTAGGTACCTTTTTCACTTTTGTATGTTATGCAATACTTCACAAAAAATGCAGAAATACTACATTT
This sequence comes from Amblyomma americanum, assembly GCF_052857255.1. Classification (NCBI taxonomy): domain Eukaryota; kingdom Metazoa; phylum Arthropoda; class Arachnida; order Ixodida; family Ixodidae; genus Amblyomma; species Amblyomma americanum. The sequence goes on from NC_135502.1 coordinate 137,839,686, forward strand.
TTAAGTTTGTGTCCGTGATTACCACAAGCACAAAAACTACACAGAAACCAGACAGAAACTAAATATACCTAACATGTTATTTTATGCACTTGAGTCGGGTACAACTGAAATATGCAGTGAAGCTCACCCACACTTAAGACCGGTGCACAGAATTCCGCCACGACAAAAAAGCGCTCCCTTGTTAAAACTTCTCCGATCATTTCTTTGGTGTAGAGTTCCTGGACCTCCTTGAGCTGTTGGCTCCACTCCCCCACAGATACAATGTCGCCTCCTTGCATCTGTCTACAGTGGGCCCTGAAGGCGTCCCAGTCGACGAGACGGGTCTTGCCTATTTTTCGTTTTGTGTCTTCGGCTGTGATGCTGGTTTTCAGTATATAGTGGTCGCTTCCTAGGTTTTCGAGTAGGTTTTCCCACTCGACCTGTCTGGCGCCCCTCACAAAAGTCAGGTCGGGGCAAGTGTCTGGGCTGACGCTGTTACCCTGTCTGGTTGGTTGGGTTTCGTCAGTTAGGAGATCGCAATCCGTTTGCTCTGCAGCGTCGCTGATTGTTCTTCCTTTTTTATCGTCTTTGCTGTAACCCCATTTTGGGTGCTTGGCGTTGAAATCGCCTGCTATTATTAGGGTGTTGTTGCCCGCTAGTTTTCTAGCCTCTGTAAAAAGCCTGCTAAAGTCCCCATCCTTCTGCTTAGGCGGGCTGTATAGGTTGATAATAAAGGTGCTCTTGGATTGTGCTTTCTTTTTAGGTATAATCTCTGTGATCGTGTGGTCGATCCGAGTGTCCGTTATTTCGTCGTGTGCTGTGGCTACCAATTTCTTGCTTACGAGGGTCGCCGTACGGCGAGCTTCCTGACACGTATAGCCCCTCAGCGAAGGTGTGCAGTTGGTTTCCTGTAATATAATTACGTCTGGCGGGGTTCCTTTGGCATAAATGTACTGCTGCAGGAGGCCTTGTTTTTGCCTGTACCCCCTGCAGTTCCATTGCCATATCTCTAATTGTTGGAGGCGTTCTGCCATGATGGTGTACTAGGGTTGGAGTTGAGGGTTTCTGCGCCGAACCTGCGTTCGTTATATAGGCGTTCTCTAGCGTCGTTAGTCGTTCTCTGCGCGTTCTGATTCTTAAAGTGTGTTCTAACGTTTTGCTCTAGAAGGGCAAATTTCTGCTGCATAAATTGCATCTGCTCTTGCGTCTGTTTCTGCATGTTCATTATGAGAGCCTCGAGCTGCCCATCTTGTGGCTGTGTTGCTTCCACCATTGGGGGTGGTGGGGTCTGAGGTTTGGGCTGTGTCTGCCCTGTCCTGATTTCGCGGAGTTCTTTAAGGACCTCGCTCAGCTGCTTTCTGAGTTGGCCTAGTTCCTGTCTGAGGGCTTTGTTCTCTTCCATTAACTGTTTCTCGCGAGTGGATTGTGTGTTGGTGTTTGAGTGCGGAGCAAAGAGCATTTTGGGAGGGCCGTCTCCCCAGCTCACCTTGACACCGCCGGTCTTCTTTTTCTTCTGTTGCTCTTGTCCTTGCTTCTGCTCCTGTTGCTGTTGTCCCAGGGGCGGGAAGGACTCGTCCCGCTCGGATCCTCGACTCCGGCTCCGGTTGCGGCTGCGTCCGCGGCTGCCGCTGCGCCCGGATTCCTGGCTCTCGTCTCGGAACCACCGCGGCCTTCTCAACGCGACTCCTCAAGCTATGGGAGGCGAGACGCGGACTCACCGCACGGTGGAAAAGACAAAAGCTGAACAGGAAGCTCAAGACCAAGATAGCTGAAATCACCAAGCAGGCGGAGGAGTACGCGACGCAGCTGGCCAGACAAGGATGGCAGCAGTTTAGCAACGCGCTGAACGGCACCCTGAGCACGGCCAGAACGTGGCAGATCCTCAAGTCCCTCATGGACCCAAGCAAAAACAAGTCGGAGAGCGGCAAAGCAATACGAAGGCTGGTGCACCAATACACCGGTACAGATAAACAACTACTGGAGGAGGTCCGGGTCAAATGCTACGGCAACGACCAGGTCGAGTGTTACAAAGAGGAATATCAAGGCGAAGAGAACCCCGTCATGGACAGGCCCATAACCAGGGAAGAGGTGGTCGATGCGATCAGGTCGGCAACAAGAAACACGGCAGCAGGAGCAGACAGAATCCGCAATTCACTGATCAGAAACTTAAGCGACGGAGCTATTGACCAGCTCACCGCGTACCTCAATAAACTATGGCAGGAAGGAACAGTACCCGCCGAATGGAAACACGCGGTCGTGGTGATGATTCCGAAGCCCGGTAAAAAACTACAAGTGGAAAACCTCAGGCCGATATCCCTCACATCGTGCCTAGGCAAGATGTACGAACGAATAATAACGAAGAGAATTCAGTCACACCTGGAGAGAAACCAACTCTACCCTGATAGCATGTACGGGTTTCGAGCCCACCTGTCCACGCAAGACGTACTCCTCCAGCTAAAGGAGGAAGTACTTGAAAAAATGCCGAGAAGCGGAGAAAACGTTGTCATGGCCCTCGACATCAAAGGAGCCTTTGACAACGTAAGCCACGCCGCCATCATGGAAGGCATAAACGACACGAACTGCGGAAGGAGAGCCCATAACTACATCAGGGCTTTCCTAAGCAACCGAACAGCGACCGTAGGGCTAGCCGAGCTGCGAAGTGACGTCTTCGCCACACCCTGCAAAGGAACACCCCAAGGCTCAGTCATATCGCCGGTGCTCTTCAACATGTCAATGCTAAGACTGGCAAGAAAGCTCAAAGAGATCCCGGGTATCAAACACGCCATGTACGCCGACGACATAACCGTGTGGATCACCCAAGGATCGCTAGGAGAAAAACAAGACCGACTACAGGAAGCCGCCACCTGCGTAGAAGACTACGTGAAGGAGAGGGGCCTGAAATGCTCGACCGAAAAATCGGAGCTCATCAGAATAGGGAGACACCCTACCCAAGCCCCACTGGACGTCGTCCTCGAGGGACAACCGATCCCGGAGAAAAACATAATCCGCATTCTGGGCATGTGGCTACAGAGTAGCCGCAAATGCAGCCACACCATCACCCTGCTCAGGAAAGCCACGGAACAAGTAGGAAGAATGATCAGCCGAGTATCCCAAAGAAGATACGGAATGAAGGAAGACGACACCCTAAGACTCGTAAACAGCCTAATCGTCAGCAGGGTCACATACTCGCTGCCCTACCACGCAACAACAAAAGCGGAAAGAGAGCAAGCCGACTGTATACTAAGGAAGGCCTACAAGATCGCTCTGCACCTACCCAGGAACACGTCAAATGAAAAATTACTCCAGCTCGGAGTCAGCAACACCTTTGACGAGCTAGCAGAGGCTCAAATGGGTGCGCAATTGACGAGGCTCAGGGGCTCCCCCACAGGAAGGGCGCTCCTAAAAAGGCTAGGTCGGAACGCAAGTGGTCTGGCTGACAGATACACAGAAGTTCCAGACGACCTCAGAAGAACTTTCAACGTGGGACCCTTACCTAAAAATATGGATCCCAACCTACACGAAGAAAGGCGGAGAGCCAGGGCCGAACAGATAAACAGAAGGCTAGGCCAATCCGAAAGCACACTATACACAGACGCTTCTATGTACGCAAGAGCAGAGAAACGCACAGCCGCGGTAGCGGTGGTCAACGGTACAGGGGAAACTATCACCTGCGCTTCAGTAGGGGTGTCAGGGATAGCAGAGGCCGAAGAAATTGCCGTCGCGCTAGCGATAGCCGAAGGCTACAGAAAAGGTCGCTCCCTAAATATCCTAACGGACTCGAAAGAAACATGCAGAAACTATACGAAGGGCAATATCAGCGGCACTGCCCTCAGAATAATCAGCGAGGCGGCAGCCTCAGCTGAAAGAATACCCATACAACATATAATCTGGGTGCCAGCCCACGCAGGCGTAGCAGGAAACGAAAGGGCGGACAGTCTAGCTCGAGGGCTCACTTACCGAGCAGGCTTATCGATCGTCTCGGAGTCACGGCTACTCATATGCGAGGGGGGCTACACAGAGACCCTACAACTATATAGGGGAATCAGAAAGAGATATCCATCACCACACAAAGCACTAAATAGGGAAGAGGCTGTAGGATGGCGTAGGCTACAGACGAACACCTTCCCTAACCTACACACATACAACAAGATATCACCAACGCAATTCAGACCAGACTGCCCCTGGTGCGGCAGTACGCCCACACTCTATCACATCACCTGGGAATGCAAGAGAAACATAGCATTCCACAATCAACAAACACCGAGTGCGGAGCAATGGGAGAGCTGTCTCTTCAGCAGCGAGCTTGTGGTCCAGAGGGCCTTGGTAAAGCACGCAACTGAAGCGGCACAACTCAGTGGAGCCCTGGACTGAGGGCCCACTCTTGCTTGAAGACTCAAGTCGCCAGCACCCAAGCAAGACGACCAGGAAGTCTTCATCCCCGCGAACCTCTTGGAAAGAAATAAAAGTTTTCTCTCTCTCTCTCTCTCCGATCATCACCTAAACAAGAGGCTAATCAAGAAAAAAGTACTAAGCTCTAGAACTTTGATACCTGGCTGGTTTATTAAAGTCAAACATTAAACAATAATATTAATAAAAAATTGGTTTTTGGGGTAGGAAAATATGCATAGTAATTGTCTCACATATCTTGGTGGACACCCAAACCGCATCATAAGGGAAGCGGGAAAGGTGCGACTGAAAGAAGAAAGATGCTGTAGTGGAGGGCTCCATTTAGAGTCCCTGAGGTTCTTTATTGTTCACTGACATGACACGCAGACGGGCGCTTTTGCATTTCGCTTCCATCCAAAAGCAGCGCAGTCGGGATCGAACAGCTGATTTCGTTTACATTTGTGACTGGCTAGCGAAGTAATACGGTACACCGCGGATTGTGGCCCAGTGTTAACAACTGTTGTTTTTTTAAGTTGTATCCAGCTTTAGCAATAAGCTAGCCTGCAGAGGTGTTTATGCAAAAAATTGCCAGCAAAAAAAGGTGAATACAGTTACACATGAACAGTCACAGGCATAGCATACAACCTGCTATGAAGCAGATAAAGATAGCATATCTGTCTCACTGGAGAGCCTCAAATTTCATGCAGCTGTCCTCTGATATCAGCAATAAAGTGTTGTGAGAGCAATTACTCACTACAAATGCAGAGGCAGAATATAAAGAATATTACCAATCAGTGAAAATCACTTCCTTTAAAGGGACTCTGAGGGCAACAGGTTCCTATAATTAAAAAACAGTTTCCCATTTAGATAAACCAATCTAAATTGGCTTAAAGGTCCTTAAGTGTAACGTAGTTGATCCCAAGAGAAAGCAAGTGTAGCAGGGTGCGGCAGAAGGTTAGGTGGGTGGATGAGATTAAGAAGTTTGCAGGCATCGGGTTGGTAGGGACAGGGTTAATTGGAGAGACATGGGAGCGGCCTTTGCCTTGCAGTGGCTGCCGTCATTCTGCTGATGATGAAATTTGTCCCTGGCATCTGTTAGGCAGTTAAGCACTTTCGTACAGATTCGGTACTTTCACAACTTGCCTGATTGTTCTGTTGCACGAGAACACAAGGTGATATAACTTTCTCTTCACTAATCAGGCACAAACCAACATCAGTCGGAGGATGTTCGGCAGTGAACATGAAAGGCATAAAGGTTTCCTCTGTAAGCAATTCCTGGCAGAACAAGAAAATATGATTTTCCACCAAAACGATTTTGATTACTCTCATGAACTTGCCACCACTTGATTCAATGTACTCCGAGCATGTTTTCTCTTTCCTCTTGTAATTGGCGCTGTGTACAGTGAATCCTCTGATACGTGCTCTGAGGTGTTCACTCAGACTGGACACAGTACCAATGGTTTGGGTAACCATATCGACCAAATAACTTTCAAGTCTGGCAGGGTGTAATGGGGCACCCATTACACTAGACTGGTGCTTATTTTCTTGCCTTCCCGAGATCAGCTTTCGCTGCTTGTTCAGGAAGGGTGGCAACAGTACAAGACGGTTCAGGGACTTTTCAACCTCTCGCATGATGAAGCGTTCTGCGACTTGATGTGGCACACCTTTGGCCGCGGAAACAAGTTTCAGGATGTCACCATTCCCCCTTTCAAATGGAAAGGTAGAGGTGGCCCACAGCGGCCAAGTCATGCGCACAGATTTTGCAAGGTGCACAAGTTGACGCACATTGAACGTTAAAGTATGTTCACCATACGGAAGTGGCATTTGATCAACAAATTGCATCAGAAGCCTATCAGCACAAAAGATGTCTCCCTCCTTAACACTTGCTCTTAACTGTAAAAACAAACTCTTTGCGCGAAGGCAGAAATGGGTGAAATATCTCTGTGGCAGTACATTGAAAGGCAAGGCGCACTGTAATAGAGAAGCCAATATTTCCACTCGGTAACCTTGCAAAATGAGCGCTCAGTGGCTGGCCTTGGCAATCTCGTGAAAGAAATTGGCGGCCGAATTTGTAATAGGCGGTCATTTAACACTATGATACGGTTTCCAATATACCATCACTTCCTGGTGAACACAGCCAAAGTTCTATTAGCTGTGATGTGACGCCTTCTAGTATGCAGTGCATATAATCTGGTGGAAAGCCCCACACGAGGTCCAATGTGCTGAGGGTTGCAACCGCTGACATTCCCTTCAAGCCATCCACAGGACGGTCTCGCTTGGCTGCAAGCTTCATTGCACTCAGTACCGTGTCATGGCATTGCTCCACCATATCCTGCCCTTCCATGACATACTTTAGTGTTCCTGTAAAAAGAAATGACAAGTTTGTCATAGTACTATGGGTAATAAACGAAGAAATACATGCGAAAGAACAGACAGGAGGGTATCACAGACATGTGCTGGCTATGAAACGCTACAATAATTTAAACTGCATGTAATGACACCATATTTACCTTTAGTCAGGCGCAAGCCCACTTTACAAAATTAGGCCTTTCGTGTTACAGAGGATATATGTACAAAGGCAGTAGGCCAACATATAGAGCTTTCATAGGTTATTTTTCGTTGCAGAGCCTAACTTCCTAGAGGTATACGTAGGCTATGGGAGATGCTAATGAAAAGCTCTGGATTATTTTAATCACCAGGGAATCTTAACTGCATAGTCAATTTTTCTGACCTTTAATATACATAAAACTGAAAAGCAGGCTTCTGCGAGAAGAGGTACACAAGTTTACATGAGTGCTTATGTAAGACAGAATTTCCAAGTGACATTTTTTCCCTTCCTGAATACATACATGTGCAACACAGGTGACTGAACTGTTTTGATTCCAGTCTTCACAGCCTTTAAGTCTTGGATCATCAGACAATAAAAATACCACAAGATTTTAAACAGACAGCACCGACAATTTGCTCACATAAATAACAGCACTGTTTCCTCATTGCTAGAAAGAAGTGCCCTGCGCATATCTGTACTCAATTTCTCATGGTAAATACGAAGTTAAATGCGACTGCTCACCAAAGTGCAAAATGTCCTTCCTTTGTTATTATGCCTGCTAAAAAGTACACCATACATCCCAGAACAGCCTTTTGTTTCACATAAGTTATGAGGAGTGTTAGAAGGCCCGTGATCTGTATGGACGAAAACTGATATACCCTGGCAGTTATCACGCATCGTCTCTGGAACAAGTGAAGGGAAAGATGTCTTTAAAGGACTCAGCAGCACAGTTACAGCTGTCATAATAAAGCAACTTCGCCATGCTTTTCACTGCCATACGATCGTCAAGTCTCTCTCTCCCCCCATCTGGGCAACAATCCTTCACAAGCGAAATTTATTTCACTGCTTTTAGGCAGGAGCACAGACTGTTACATGTCATCGTCATGGCCCTACATCACCAGGTATTTTTTTTGTGAAAGGTTTATTTCCTAGCTTATTTACGCTGGCGCTTCTGTGCCCCTCTTGACATGAACCTGTCAGGAGAGAGCGCCGTGGGGTGCATCATATTATGGGTGGTGTAGGAGGGTGGATGCTTGGAAACGCGACCAGGTTTCTGCCAAAATGTTGCGTCATGTGCATGAAAAAATGGCGAGAAATGAAAAAGGGCGAACAAAAAATGATCTGCACAGGCCCAAACTAGACAGATTTAAACGGCCTGGCCCAAGTAATTCGAATATATTTTATTATATGTACCGAAATAAACAGTGCAAAATACAAAGCAGAATGACCAGCAGACGATGAGACATCTGCTGTTCACTGGTGAATCGGAATGATGGACCATTAAAATGCGGGTTTTCTATGCCATCACAGAGCAACTTTGAGTAGCAGAGAAGTCGACGAAGAAAACGACTGTCCAAAAAAAGACCACAAATGACCTTTGATTAGAATTTTTGCTACCTTTCAAGGTGTATATAGTTCTAACATTTCGCAGGCAAGCTATAATGACCCTATTTATGCAATGGGCTTGTTATTTGGTATGTCTAAGCTTGGTTAGGGAACCATCAAGGTTAGGTCTGGTAATGTGCAAGAAATGAATGAAACTTAAGCTGCCACGGTAAACTGTTCTTATAACAATACAAGACAACCTAGTTCAAACTGATATGAACCAGTACTTTTATACCTGATAAAAATTGATACCAACCGCCTTGAATAGCAGTAGACAAACCTTCCACATGTGAATGCATTTAAGCAATGAAAGAAACTGTGTTTTGTACAGCTGCACAGTAGTATGCAGAAGAGGCAAAGCTTATAATTTGACTGAAACTAGTCTTACCGTCAAAAAGCGTTCCTATTTAAGGGCACCAAAAACAGCCGTAGTACCCATTGTATTGCTTAGCATTCAGCAGTGAAGCACGAGCTGGCGAGTCAACACAGAAGCACACAACATTCACTGCTGACGGCACAACTTTGTCGGCAAAGGACCATGTTAAGCTGCCCATAGTGTGGAACTTGTCGACAAAAGTCTTCAAGTAGAGGTGAGTAGGTGGGTGATCTTAGGCAAACCAAATGGCACCGATTAGGATGTTCTTCCAACGATATAGAAGAGGGAGCTCATTAAGCACCACTTGAATAGGCCAGATTGATCCTTTACTGGACTTAAATACTGGCGATCCATCGCTGTTAGCGGCAAAAGACAGGTCACTCCACTTCAAGTTCCTTTCACGGCGGACCTTTCTGTACAGTTGCCCATCTGTGATGTCCCTGTAGGCTCCCCGATCAGTTTCAGCTGTCAGTTTCTGGAGGTTGGTGCCAACTACATCCCCAAAGTTTTTTTAAGACACACTGTAGCTGATGCTTCAGATGAACAGTGATAAAGAAGCTTCCTTTTTTCACCAGCTGTGCCACAGTCATTGTAGCTGCACAAGTAGTGCAGCGCTGAAGATCCAGCCCGCAGCTTGATGTCAGGGACTGGCATGTTGGACCGTATGTGTGAACTTCGACCATTCTTGACTTGTGAAGATCCCATAATTTCCTGAAGCCATATTTTGTAGATGGGAAGATGTTCTGGCCTAGTACCGCATTCAACAGCTTCAACAAGCTGTCCACTTGAGTCCAAGGAAGGCCAGCAGCAACAACAAATGTCAATACCAGCAGCATCGCCTGCAGGAGGGTAGTGTCTTGGTGTGGAAGGTCTGACTCTGAGTTTACCCTTATAAATTCCGACAAGCCTTCATCAGGGTCCTCCAGCGCATGGTTATCAAGCCCATCGGTATCCTCATGGAGTCTTGGCAGTTGTTCATCAGACATGGTGCCATCAAGATGCTGGCTTGAAGGTTCATCCAAGTTGGGATGACTTGTAGAAGCGTTGTCATGCACCTCATCTTCAGCTTGCTGCAAAAATCATTGAAAAAGCTTCATCAGCAACCGAAGAAAAAAATATCAGTATTCAAGTGAATGTCTGCAATCTGTTCATGTATACGCTGAGTTAGTATCATTCCGCACGAACATCATTCCAATTCCCTCCACATTCAGTTGCCACATTTCAATTCCCTCCACATTCAGTCGCCCCATTCACTTGCCCATGCATGGGACAAGCATTAGCACAACTGAGTGTGCAAGAAACATAGGCAAATAAAATAGAACTTTTTATCGTAATACTGCATTTCCATGGTTCAAAAGCAGCTAAAATTAAACTATCAAAAATGACTCACAAGAAACCAAACATGCAATTTCGGGTTCAGCTGCCAAGCACCTAACAACTTAGCCACCACAGCAAGTCTAAGTGAACATATCTATGTGGCTTCGCTTGAATGCAAGAATCGCCTCTGAACACATCGTTCGCTTCGCTGCGGGCACTCCGAGAGCGCTCTAATTAAGCTCACTCGCCTCTGTACATCAATATATACTTTTTCCCCGCAGGAGGCCAAAGTAAATATTTGTATCCGGGGGGATCGGGGGGGGGGGGGGGGGGGCGCTGTGCATGCAGAACACGAACGCTGTTAAAAGAACTGGGAAGGTGTACAAAGTGAAATTGGGGGATGCCGGGCCCCTTTGGATACGTGCCAAGCACAACGGCTCACCTCTGAAGCTTCACCATTCGATATCTTTGCCGCTGGCTCCACGTGGGTTTTCGCGCAACTTTCGCAGACGACGTACCAGGCTCAAAATAAGCAAGGTACCGTTTTTTAGGAGGCATGCTGCGATAAAGTACGCGACCTGCTGGTAAAAGAAAGCCTTTGGACCCAGTACCGCAGCTAACAGTAACTAAAAGCGCTGGCGCAAGTACACGTCCACAAAGGCGGCACAGATGAACAGCAGCACTCAACGGAGCCGAGACATCACAGAAAAAGACTGCGGCGACTGCGGTATTGGCTCTCGGAGGTGCGGTCTCGGCCTCCACAGTTACGTAACCACCACGCCGCCACTTTGCACAACTGGACTCTCAATATCATAATATTTTTCATTAATACAGGCATAAATGACAGTTCTTCGCAGTAGATGTAAATCTGTGCGCAGGACAGTTTTTATGAGTCACTAATGAACATGCATCCTTATAAAAAGGGGCGCGAATACAGAGAGAGGTCAGGGAGAAGGGGCAGACGGTCTCATTTGCGCTTAACAAAACACGTGCGAACCCATTGCACCATGCATGGAGGACAGACAAATGTCTGCCTCCATGGAATGATACATTGCTAGGACTTAATTTTCCCGTCGAAAAATGGGATCCTGCACGGTTGTCGCATGTGAAATTCCAATAAGCCCTGCATTTCGTGCCACGCCGTATTCGGATACCTGCAACATTTCCACTTCGCTTCGTTCGCAATCCCTTTCATACGCCTTTCGATATCGCTGATATTGCACGCGCCTTTCGATATCGCTGATATTTGATATGCCTTTCAATGTCACTCGATATTATGCTCCACATGTGCTGTCAGCAACAAATGAAGTGCGTACAAGACAAATCAAAATACGAACAGCAAAATGCGATCTGCCAAGGAATTAAGCTCGCTGTGCAGCTAAGTTAATGTAATTACTTCGAAAGCGCGTAGACAGTCTTATATATATAGTTCTCCAAGAGCTAATATGTGTGTTTTTGCGTTGGAGCTTCTGTCCTGTCGTCAGCGTTTCATTTGTTGTGCTTGGAAAGTACACCCCGCCAACTGTTAGATCGCCCCCTCCGCGAGTGGAGATGAAGATATGTTCTCCCTACCCTTACATTTTCAGCCATTAATTGAATATAAATTGTGTGGGGTTTAACGTCCCAAATCTACACGTATTGACTATTATGGACGTTGTCGCGAAGGGCTTAGGGTTAATATCGACCGTGCGCGCTGGCATCGCACAAACGTGCGACATTTGATCGAAACGTGCGGCAGCCGCGGCCGCAGTGCCGGCCGAGGGTTGAACAACAAATAGAGGAGGGTATGGTGGAACCTTCGAGCGCCTTAAAGAGTACAGACACCTTATTTTCGTGGCATGTTTTTCTTTTTAATAATGATTCGGAGAATTCGCAAGAGCCGGATGGTCGGGGCCCCTAGTTCAGGGGTCCACTGGCGGCAGCTGCGGAGGAATGATGCGGAGGATAGTACTATGCATGAATCCCTACGTGGAATTCGCCTACGACCACTAAATAATTAATAATAAATTTTTGTCATGCTGTTTCGGTTTCAACAGCCCACGGATGATTGTGTTGTCAAAGTGTTTGCTTATAGGTCACGCGAGGCATAAACAAAACTACAATATAATCACTGCTTCTACATTTGTTGTCATTCCGACTGTTGAGGCATACTGCATTTAGCATTGTAGTGAAGCAAAACGACGAATCAGCGATTATATCGCTAATTTGTGATACACATGAACTGTAATGCGCAGTGCAGACAACTGATACAGAAAATACACACAGAACGGGAACAGTACCACTATCAGTTAGCGCAATATCTGCACTATGAAGGATCAACTATACAGGCCCCGCTCTTATTGGCTGCATGCACACACGGCGTCACACTCATCGCTATAGCTGGGCTGTTGAAACCAAAATTAACAGCAAGAGAAAGAAATTCGATGACAAGTTTAGTGATCGTGGGAGAACATCATGTAGTAATCCATGTAAATATAGTAATGTCTTACGCATCATTCTAACGAAGAAAGCACACACCCAAAATTTAACCAGCCACAACGGCTTTTAATTAATTGCATATATATCAGCGATCTTCATGCATGTCTTTTGCTTCTGCGACTTATCTGTATTTATTTCGGTTTTCTTTACACATATACTTGTTTTCTTTACTGTTAATTGGCAAAAGTAAGAAATATCTTACACAGCAGAGCTAAGTTAAGCGACCACAGAAAGATACACCATTTCAAGGGCCTGTAGTTTATGGACAATCTTAGATGGAAGGGGTGGGCGAGGGCTCATTTGGTGTGTGCGTGTCTTGTGCATTTTCTGTTGAAAACATGGGGTCCGGCATTCTCTTACTATATGTAACTTTATTGTTGGGGGAGGTGAGAGTGCGCCCTAAATTTCTATTAAAATCCATCCTCGTGTTTCTTGGTTTATTTTACGAAAAGCCTATAGGAAGCGCCTACTTATAGCTTTTCGTATAAAATGAACGCAGATTTTTTTGTTTTCCCAGATAAGCTCTTCTAAATGTAAATATCGACCAAAATTTGAGTTGGGGCATCACGCGTGCAGTTCCTCTATAGGTTAGAATATGGCAACGTGAAATATGTGATCTATATATTCTGGTTGATTGTAGGCGATGCTGATATATATTTACTCAATGGTGTGAAGCTGGCAGTGAATTGTTTGCAGTGCCCTACATAGCGGCCTGTATGTAGATATAGGCTGGGCGTGGCACTTTGGGCTGTCTGCAATTAATATTTCATTACCAGCTGGATTACCGAACTAGAAATCATGCCCATCCACCTGGAAACAGTTCGATTCGAACAGAAATCGCATATCTGTGTACAGAAATCCCTAAAAAAACGTCCGATAGATTAAATGGCTTATTTTGCGGTTTGTTTCGCCTGAAAACGTGGCGCGGACTGCCAATATCTTGCTTTTGCATACGTGGAGTTGGCATACACGCGCGTCTCAAGACGACCGGTCTTTTTAGACCTTTATTCTTGACAACGAAGAAAAATGATAATATCTTACCGTACCTGTTAACTTGAGATCTCAGGAAGAATTAGACTGAACAAATCGTAATATGCTCTTTTATGTGTAAATCTGACAAGATTACAGCGCCACTCCTAGGAGCCTAAAATATAAGCTAGGCAGCAAGCCTAGGCGGCGTGTGCGCACTGAGGTTACGCAACTTTTTCACACGTGGTACTTCCAATACTTCATGATTTGTTTTTGTGGCATTGGTCTCCAGTGTGTAGAGCCAGCGTGTACTTACAGCCATGGAGTACTACGTGTACGTAAAACTCTTAGAGGACGACGTGAAAAAAATCGCAAAGTCGCGCAACGTAAAAGGGTTCCGGCTGGCCGATGTGGACGATTTTAGAGCGGGGGAAATCTACATCGTTTACTGGGAAGGCGACAAAAAAACTAGCGGAGGCTATTACGACGCCAAAATACTCCACATGTCAGGTAAGTGAACTTTCCTGAAGACCATGATGAAAGTTTTTTCCTCCCTGTGCCGTGAACTATTGCCGCACAACTACTTCTGCTCACGTGGGTTCGCTCGGGGCACACGATTCAACACAAAGGGCGCTCCTTCTTCATGTACCGTGTCAACGCTGTTTTTCCTTTCATGATGTCGAATCTGCACCGACTAGCCCAACCACACGTTGTGAGCGTTGTTTCTTGAATATTTTTCCTCCTCTTCTGCTTTCTTTTCACCGCCTGTGTGCTGGAAGTGTAATGCATGTTTGGTGTTCGATGTACCGTAATCTATGGCGATTTGTTTTTTTGGGGAGAGGGCAGGATGGTTAGAACTATTTTATTTTTAGTTCCGTGCGTTTACATACACTGTAAAGCTGTGCAGCATTTGCCTCTTTGGTGTTGTAGTATTACGATGTAAACTGCATAATATCAGCGACTCCTATACGGCATTCTGTGCACTCATGTTGTCTTCTCATCCTTTTCACACTTTTAAAAATGCTACCTGATCATTGCGAACAGGCTGAACATTAATTATGTGGTCACTTGAAAATACAAGCATACGAGTGTTAGACGTAGCATCATGAGTGTTGTTGTGGCCTGGTCATTACTACAACATCGGTTGATTTTCTAAAGGTGTAACTTCATCAGTATAGAAACAACATTGTTCATTCAAATTTGTTTCAGAGTCCAAAGAAGAAATGGACGCATTTATTGCAGATAAAGCGCAGCATGCAAAGTTGAAGCGCCAGGGACCACCAGAAAATGTGTGTATGGACAGTAGGTTGCTCCCTTCAGTACTTTCATGTTGGCAGTATGTATAGGAGGTGTTCACATGGCGTCATCCGCAATAGGAGCAAGTGGCCGCCGCGGCGTTCGCCATGTTTGGGGCCGCGCGTGCGGTCACCGCACCGAGCCGCAGCATTTAACTCGCTGGTGATGTGATATGTGCTTGTATTGGCGTCTTGCCAGAGATAATTTCTGTCCGACTGGTAACACCATGTGACTCAGTGGGTACTTCGTGAACTGTGCGTAACAGAAAGGAGCGGGCACGCTAAAAAGTTTCTACGCTGTGAAAACGTCGACCCGTAGGAATGCGGAGGTGCTGGCGTGCCGTGCGACGTATAGGACTGTTGCTGCGCAATGAATTCACTGACATCGAGGCCTACCTTGTGCACGGCTTAAGTTTACCGACAGGTCAAAGCATTAAAGCATACAAATCTAGAGGATGCAATTGCTTAGCAAGTGGGCGAGCTCAAGAGCCGTGCAGAGGGAGCCGACGGCTGTAGTGCGGCTTTTGGAGAGGAGAGTAATAATGACGTCTGTTTGTTTAGCTACGCTAACTTGTCCCTATCTGCCGAAAGTGATGCGTTACTACAAAATGTAACAGAATCGCTGCACATCGCATTGATGCGAACCTGCCTAGATTCCAGGTCTTGTGCACTCGAAGCAGTGCTACGCTGCTACATTCAAAACTGCAAAACCTTCTCGTTAGGTCTGCCGCTCGTGTTGCAAGCGCATGACAGCATTTTCTCGACCGTTCTGATGCGTAAATAAAGCAGCTGTGACGCTTTGCCTTTATGCTGAAACACCGTCTGTGAAGCTTCCGTAGCTCGCGCACTGCAGCCGCTGGAAAGATGAGTTTCTGAGGCGCCAGTTTCGGAATCTGGGTAATTAATAATTTGTTGTTCATCCACAATGTGACCTGCATGAGTAGGTGACAGTTATCAACTGATATTAAAAGGTGCAAGTCATGTAAATTCTTGCGTCCAGTGCAGATGGCCAGTTTTGCTGCCGAGTTGTGGCAGGGGCAGCTTGGTTATATCGTGGCACAGAAGAATTCTGCTGCAGTCTTCAAGCACAATATGTGTTCCACAAAGAAAAATGAACGTTGACGCATTTAACAACGTGCAGAGGGGTTATGGATCACTAACAATTCAGGCCGGGTACCTCACGGCGTACCGCGACACAGCGCGAACTGGCGTGAAACGACCGCAAACATGACGCGCTTACCATGACGACGCTCGTGCCGTTTGGTAGCGCGGCCTCAGTGAATACCTCCTATACATAGGTTTCATGCGATGTCTTGGGCGCCACAATGGAGCCCAAGGCTGAGCTGCAATGGAGATTGGGCAGGTAATGAAAAATGGATTATAAAAATGTGCAGGTTTATGATATCCATCTAATCTCAAATATGGCGGTAGCTATGACCTCTGTGCAACCCAGGTATATGCAATTTTTATTGATGCCACTGCTGGGCCCTTTGCTGTGCCCCTGGCCGTTCTGAGTATGTTTACTTTTTTGTCTATTTTGCGGGGATGTTAGCTAGTGTTGAATTATTGAAACATGTGCAAGTCTTTGAGCAAGCTGCATGTAGCGATGAAGGTGCATGTATGATCACAGCGTAATAAAAAGGTGATGCAGTTGTAGGAAAAGCTTATCTGAGTGATGTAATCCATTTTTCTGGGATTTGATTGGTTCGTGCATCTAAACTCCGAAATGCATGTGGCAAAGTATTGTATGACATAGCTGTTTGTTTTTACGGACCACTTAAATTGCTACTGTAAAGAGCAACCAAGTAAGAAGCAGCTTTAGCTTACATTCGTGAAGGACTTCACATTGATTATACCAGCTTTACAGTCGCATCAAAGGCATATTAATTGCAGTCCTGTCTACAGTCATGTGCACTCCTTGTGGCGTTGCTATACCTAACCTGTATCATGAGCATGAACTGCCAGACGCAAAAGTTTGCAGGATCTGCAAAACTATTCCTGTACCATCTGCCGTAGAGGTGTGGTGTCGAGGTTCATGTGAGCCTCAACACCATGCTCTGTGATGGCAGATCACGCAGCAATGCAGTTTTGCTTCGCTTGGCCACGCATCTTAGATCCCCCAAACTTCTGCGGCTAACAGTACGATGCTATGGATGAGTAAAATCCTAATGTACTTGTGGCAAGTGGATGAAACAAATTGAGGAGGCAGTGGTCAAAGTGGTCAGAAAAAAACAAGTATCTTGATTATATACGAAGTGTAATGACTTGTCCACGATATACATTTGCTGGATTTATATTGGTTATATCCATGCTCCAATTCCAGTCAAGAAAAAAGTTCAAGGAAATAAGACTGGCTGCCAAAAAACGCGCAAATGAAGAAATTTTGGCAGTACAAGAGAAAAGAGAGCTGAAAGAAGAACTTGATACCGTAAAAAAAAAGAAAATTTAGAGTTCCGGCATTTAAACATGAAGCTGCAGGAACAACTTTTGAAATGTCTTTCAGCTCCAGGTTAGTCTTGTATGGCAGTGTGCACCCTTCGTAAACTAGATACCACTTCTTGCGGCCTACAAGTGATTACTTTTACCTCGTAAGCTACATTGTTCTAAATATACACCAGTGCATTATAAAAACCCACGTCTTTTTGGGAAAGCTAGTGTTAAAAATTTTTCATGTTTATTACTTTGCTCATTGATTGTAGAAATGCAGTTTTAGACTACATGTTTTTAACGATTGTAATGTCTGCTTCGCAGTGGATATGTGAACTTTGGCTACATATGTACCTCATGTTCTTAGTGGAGCTTAGATAAATGACCTGATGAGAAAGTATGACGAAAGAAGAAATGATAAACTTGCTGGGCAGGAAGTCTAAAACCATTAACGTTTTTGTCAACAGCTGCTCAAGTGAGCAACGAGGCAAGCATTGCCATCCTTCATAATGCCGCTGAAGGCAGGCCACCGAGGGCGGTCACACCTGTGCCCTCACTGCATTCAGCTGTAGCGCAGAATGCGTGGTCATCAGCTGAGGAAGGTATGGAAAGTCACCAGGAGCACTCTGGAATCATGTCTAATATCTTTAATTTCAGTAACACTGTTGCAGAGTCCTTAACCTACAACCATGCGCATTTTCTTCAGTGCACAGCAAGTCTATGGCCTGTTTTCCAAGCTGCAAGAATAACCTGACAGAATGATCAGGGAAGGGTAGAAATGAGGAGCTGATTACAACATACAGAGTAAGAAAGCGAACATTCATTGAAATCAAGGAAAGCATACGGGAATGCTTTTAAATTATTATTAATGTTGTTAATGAGACATTCATAGCGTTGTAATTTTTTCACCTGACAGCTGAATGACTAGGAAGTAGAAGAAACGATAACCACATGCTGCCTGTGTGATACGAGCCTATGGTCTTCGCGTGTCGCTTTCAGAGCCCTGCCAACTTGGCTACTGTGGCCACTGTGTCAATTGTCCTTGTGTTGCATGTGGCTTAAACTTGAGAGTGTTCAGCAGTGCGACTCCCAGCTGTAGCAGTGGATGTGCAACGTCCTGTAGGTGTAACGTTAAGAGACAGAGAGTAGTGTGGATCGGGAACAAACGCGACTATGGTGTTCTAGTTAAAATGATGAAGAATTGAGCAATACTTATTGTGTGGACGACAGATGATGAGTGGTACATTGCTACTTATAAAATAGATTCCAAGTAAAGATAAACATTGCAGATGAAACCAGCAAATATTTGGGAGAGGATGGATGCAGCTGGTAGTACTAAATTGGAGGTCAGTGGGCAGTGCCTTTAACCTGCTTTGAACATAAGCAGGATGATGAAGTTGACCGCTAGAAATAACAGAATTTCACTTCTCTTTGTTGAATATTACACACAAGCACTAATTGGTAGCTAGCTATCTTGCCATAAATGCTCCTCCCGCTGTGCTGTGCGTCTTGGGTTGCTGTTCCTCATTTCAAGAGGCCTGTGTCAGTTTGGCAATGGATAAAATTGTCTATATTGCATGTCTCTGTAACAAAAGAATAATCTAATTATTCATTTGGCATTCTTCAAGGCTGAGGGCAATAATTGCAGCATAAATTGTATTAAATGCAGCTGCTACTGTACTAGACTAACTTGTGTTTTAATCCCTACTAGGTGAACAGCAACCTTGTGTGTTGCCGTCCTTGCATGCAGATATGCAGGCTTTTCAAGGAGCCGCGACATCGGTGATTTCATCACAAGAAGCGGACTTTGCACCAGTGCCTGCTGGAATGCCTGCAACAGGACCACTGCCGTTCTTGTGTGTGGACATGCCGGCGGCTTTTCAAGGAGCAGTGCCTGCTGGAACATTAGCAGGACCACAATCAGCCCAGGGTGTTTGCACGGTGACAGAGAGTGGAAAGGTGAAAGCACCTAAATTTGCTGTCTTGTGAAATGTGGCTTTGAGAACTGCTTGCTGTTTCATCTGTGGGAGTAGTATAGTCACCAGTGTTCAATGTTTACCAAGTTGATACTGGTCCATACTGACTATAGCAGCACAAATAAGACTGCGTGACTTAAAAGCAGCAGATGGCACCAGCATTCACTTGCACGCAGAAATCTTTATTCAAGGAACAAAGGTTATAAAAGAAAGTAAAACAAACAGGAAAAAGGTCACAAGCCAAACTGAGCAGCATTTGTCCTGCTGCAAGAATTCACTGGGTGCTCATAAAGGAAGTTTCTAGTCCACAGGTAATTGCTCAAAGAAACAAAATCTAAAATGAAACAAACTAAAGAACCAAGCGGTGTCTTTGGGGGTGAGGGCAGCGCTTGCGGTAGGGCAGAGAGTTTGAGGAACTCTGGCATAAGGAGAGAGTAGGTGGTTTTTGAGGAGGTGGGAGTTCATGTGCCGGTCCACCACATCGGGTACTGCTGACATTTTGATGCCTCTAAAAACACTATGGGATGCTGGATAACAGTCGTTGTGGTGGATCAGTGGCTTTGGCATTCAGCTGCTGGTCTCAAAGATGCAGGTTGAATCCCAGCCACATCAGATTTATTTTGATGGAGCCGAAATACAAAAATACCTGCGTGCTGTGCGATATCAGTGCACATTAATGTGAACTAGTTCATGGCAGTGCAAAAAAAACTACCGTAGTCGTGCAGGGAGAGCTCAGCAGTGCAGGAGCGGTGCAGTACTGCTTCCAAACAAATGAAATCCAAAGTGCAGAGTTCATGCAAAATATTGCCTCTGGCTTGCTGTCATGGTTTCTAAGGTATTTCAATTCTCTGTATACAGTTTTGTTCGCTGCTTTATTGAAAAAAAAGATGAGAACTGCAGCTTACTGGCAACGACCATAGAGGAATTTTGATTGCAAGTGTCTTTTCCGTCTCTTGCATGGCATCCACACTCTTGTCGGTGCCTTTGAAATGTTGTTTTTCCCACATGTCTTGTCGTTACCTGCTACCACATGTCATTATCTACTGCCTTTGGGGCCCAGTGCAGAGCATTTGGTGGCTTACTGCTTTGGTGTGTCGGTTTCGTTCATGCGTACTTGCACTCAGTGAGTCTGTCATCTGTTGCCATGATAGTTTTGCTGAACTGGGTCTGTGCGGCATTTGCACTTGCTTGAAAAGAACGGTACGTTGCCAAGGTCGATGTGGCAAAAGGCGACTTGAAACAACAAGGGAACTAGTTCAAACAGTGCGGGTGAATCGAACGGACGTTATATCTGGCGCCTAGATGCCTATATGTTGGCTACACAAGTGCGGCCCTTACTCGCATATGTACAGTATTGGATACTCTTTCACGGGTATTGAATGGCTTCTTAAGTACACATTTTCTTCGATTTCACTTGAAATTCTTTGCAAGTGGGTGTCTGATATTTCTGTGTCTGCTTTTCAGCTGTGCACCCTTCCACAGCATCGTCATGCATAAACAGTATAGATGCTTCACAATTTTTTTTCAAATTAGGCTAGTTGGTATAGCGCACATAATTTTGACTGCACAGGTAAGGACAGAGAAGTGGAAGTGCTTTTCCTATTCACTTCTGTACTTTGTCTTTACCGGTGCTCTTAAAATTCAGTAAGCTATATGCTTTTTAATTTCGTGGTTTAATGACAGGTATATGGGACTAGTTTTGGCTAGGCTTAAAGGGAGAAGCCGGTATTAGAAAAAAAATGTTTTGTTAATGAAGTCACAATAACGAATTCTTCTAGAGAGATGTATTTTTGTGAGCTGATTTCAAATATGTCATTTAATTTCATGTAAAACAATTCCTTCAGTGCGTATATAATTTTTATGCATGTATTTTGTTATCAGCTTACAAAAAATTTTGATGCGGGAAATTTCTGATATGTGCCATTGGATTCTCTTGTTAACAAGGACTGCAATAAAGGAAAAAAACTTTCCTGCCTACCATAGAACATAAGTTATAGGGTATTTAAGCTACCGTTTCAGAAACGCGAAGTAAAATGTGTCCTACCGTTTCTGAAGTGGCAGATTCAGTATCCTATAACTCAAGTTCTATGATAGCCAGGATGACAATTTTAACCTTATTGCATTCCCTGGTGCCAAGAGAACCCAGTGGCATACATTTCAGTGAGTGTCCCACAGCAAATTTTCTTCAAAGCACTTTGCAAAATACTTGCATAAAAGTTACATAAGTTCTCATGAAATTGTTTTACATAAAATTAAATGACATATTTAGAATCAGCGTGCAAAAATACATTTTCCATAAAGATTTAATAATTATGACTACATTATTAAAATTTTGTTTTCAAGACCGTGCTCTCCACTTAAACATTTGCCTGTTGTAATTTGTTGCCTCTCATGCAGTTACTTTAGAGGTTCAATTTGGTCTGCAAAGGTACCCCATATAATATTATTGATCACTAAAATTTTTCCATGTGAAATTTACATATTCTTAGTACTGCTTTCAAAAGATGCACTGGTAGCTAGAACATCACTGACATGTTAGGTGTCAGTGCAGGTTGTGCAGCAGCAGTGCCTGTGTTGTAGCCACGTGCCCCATAATGATAGCAACAGGAGAGGCATGTGCATAAACCACGCGAGGCCAGCTCAGTATTAGACAGAAACTAGTCTTTGAGGGTGGTCTTCCACCGTGAAGGGCATCTGGTTGCTTTGGAAGCACATATTTTGTGGCCGTTAAACTCTTACAAGGGGCGCATATCGTGTGAAATAAGCACAAACAACAGTGCTTTTTTCATGTGCTATTCTTATTTTTAAGCATTTGTTATTGCACGCACATAAAATTCTCCTAAGCCCAGTAAGGTAGAGCCATTTTCTGAAATTATTTGCCGATAGCATTCTAAACATCAAATTAGATAAACCAGTTACAAGCACTCCATGCAGTTATTCTAAACCTTTAAATTATTCTGACCTTGGTGCTGTGGCAAGTGCTAACACTTAATCTCAGGCACGGAGGAAGACCATTTATGAGGTGAAACACCCGTCAGTGCAAGCGAGCGCAGGCGACCAATAAGGTCACAATTGTATGCGCCGACGGGGCCGTATGCAGTGGCGGCGCCATGTGGCGAGTTGAAGCCGCAGCGAAAAAAAATGCAGCGCCCGGGCAGGCGGCTCCGGCGCGCTCTTCGGCGGCGCCCGCTCAAAGCAGACGACACGGGTGTTTGCTTCAGCGGGCACGCCGTGACGTATTTCTGCGCCCTTAAGTCAAACAGCAACAGTTTCGTTTCGTTTTTTTTGTGGTTTAACGTCCCAAAGCGACTCAGGCTATGAGAGACGCCGTAGTGAAGGGCTCCGGAAATTTCGACCACCTGGGGTTCTTTAACGTGCATTGACATCGCAGAGTACACATTTTTCTAGAATTTCGCCTCCATCGAATTTCGAATGCCGCGGCCGGGATCGAACCCGCGTCTTTCGGGCCAGCCGCCGAGCGCCATAACCACTCAGCCACCGCGGCGGCTGACTGTCGGTGTATGTTCGAGGGCCATAATACTAACAGTGCTGCTACGTGCAGTGCAGCCTCCTTTGGAATTTGCTAGACTAAGATGGGACGCAGGTGTTTTGTTCGAAATTGCAAAAGCGGTTACAAGTGTTGCAGGGAGAAGGTGAGTGAGGTAAGAAATTGTTGCCGCTTGTTGCCTTCTCGGCTGACGTGTAGTCATAAATGCTGCGCCGTACGACGCCTGCGTTCTCCTCTAGCAGATGAAACTTAGTGTGGTCGCATACTTGACGAACGTGAAGGCATGTTTGCCTTCGACGATTGCCAGCAGCGCTTATACCCATCCAATGAAAGTCATCGCGCGGGTGTCAAACGAAGGCTTGCGTACAACCAGAAGCTAGGGATCATCTTATAGCGGTCATAGAAAAGGACGCGTTGTATTTTTACTGTGCTCAAATGGTTGAAGCGTAGCACCTGTTGCTCTTCGGGCTACCAGCGGTAAAGAAGCGCACGAGAGTGCTCTAAAAGTAGTCAGGCGCACGCGGCCGAACAGGAGCAACACGCTCGACCTGTTGCCTTGACAACCGAAATGGCGGTAATTTCTTTCCAAGCCGCCAGCATGATAGTGGCTCTGCGGGCTTTTGACCTTTTCTGGTCGCCGCAAACAGCGGAGTTTCCACTCCTAAAGGTTTCTTGCACTGTGGTTTCAGGTCACAATGCACTGAGTGAACAGTGATAATTTGTGCTTTATTGTGTGTCCCTTTCAGTTTTTCATGGCATTTGTTTTCTTTTCCCTGCAGGTGCACCTGGCCAATGTATTTGAGATTTCAAAGGAAGCAAACGACACTTTGATGGCGCTGCAAAAAGATTCGCTGTTTGTAAAAAGAGCGGCAGCCACTTTGTGGTCTACCGAAGTGCTTGCGCAGCGCAGCTGCACAGGAACACTGTCCTACAGATTCCTGGCAGAGGGTGGTGACAAGGCCCCACAATAGCTGCTGACACCGCTGAAGGTGGACACAATAAGGGGTAATTACTGAAATCTACTGTATTCTACGAGGGTTAGCGCATGTGCATATTGTCATATTGCATTAACATATTAAAGGGGACCATCTTGGCCTTGGCAATAGCTCTCGTGAAGGTAGTAGGTATCAAAAAGTATTTGACACATATTTAAATGGATCGGTTCATCGGATAGCTTAAAGCTGAGTGGTTATGGCGCTCGGCTGCTGGCCCAAAAGACGCGGGTTCGATCCCGGCCGCGTCGGTAGAATTTCGTTGGAGGCGAAATTCTAGAGGTCCATGTGCTGTGCGATGTCAGCGCTCGTTAAAGATCCCCAGGTGGTCGAAATTTCTGTATCCCTTCACTAAGGCGTCACTCAGAGCCTGAGTCTCTTTGGGACGTTAAACCCCCATAAACCAAACCACTGCATAGCTTCTGGTTGTGCACGAGAATTCATGTGCATTCGACTACTTGACAGGCACAAACAGAAGCATTTGGTAGAGATTAGAACTACCTACATAGCTCGGCTCCAAGATGAGTGCATGATATAAACACCCCACATCTGTCGCAACAACCAAAGAATGTAATCTTGTTTTCTGATTCTAAAATAGGCTGTCGTCACATGACAATGTTAGCTGGAAAGCTAGGTTTTTCAGATCAGTGCATTTCTGAAAACCCTTCATGCAGCTGCTGCTGGTATCATCGTTATGCTTCTTCCTGTCCTGTTATTGTTTTATATAGTTGCAGTAGCTAAGGCACTACAGTTGCCGACCGATTTCTCGGACTCGAAGGGACACCAAAAATGGTCCGAATAATCGAACAGCCCGAAAAATCCGTGGAGTACAAAATAATCGCCTCATTGAAATGAAATCGGCTTAAAAAAGTCACTGATTTTACATGCGGAAAATTTCTCTGGCTGATGACGATTTACGCCTGCATTTTAGCCAAAGTTGTACTTTCACTGTACACGCTAGGCAGCAAGGTCGCGCCGTTTAGTTGAATACTTCCCACGCTTCTTTGACGGACCGGGCGGCACCATGCTGTCCACAACCCGAGTGTGCACCACACCGCTCATCAAACACACGCAAAGACAATGAACTTTACGTTCAAATCGGTGGAACCGCCGGACGCAATCACAAAACGGTGAATAGATGTAACTTCGTGAAAACTCGCCACTCGGTCGACGCGGTGGGATTAACCTAAGTGAGAAAACAGCGAAAGGCGAACGTACGAGGCCTGCCGTGGTGGCTCAGTGATTAGTGTGCTCGGCTAGGGAATCGGAGTATTCGGGTTTGAACCCGACCGCGGCGGCCGCGTTTCGATGGAGACAAAACACAAAGGTGCCTGTGTGCTGTGCTATGTAAGTGCACGTTAAGATCCTCAGCTGGTCAAAATTTTTTCGGAGCCCTCCACTACGGCTGCTCTTTCTTCCTTTCTTCTTTCAGTCCCTCCTTTATCTTTTCTCCTAATGCGCGGTTCAGGTGTCCGCCGATATTGCGAGATAGATACTGCGCCATTTCCTTTCTCCAACAACCAATTTTAAATTTACAAAGTATGAGACAAGCGATAACTGCCCGCGACAAAAGCAAGTTGACGGCGATGACAATCCGATTGCTACCTCGAAGTCTCAAAGATCGCAAGGACTTCTAGTGGTAAAAATGAGGTACAGAAATTATGTCAAGCCAATCCAACTGCAGAGTAAATCCACCTGAATCCAAGATACGCCTTTTGTGCCGGCGAAAAGCCAATAAAATGACACATCCTGGCCCACAGGCGACTGAAATTAGTCAGAAAATCAAACTTTCGGACTTTTGAAGTCCGAAATACACGTCGCGAATATGTATGCGCTTCTATGGGGTGACTGATGGTGCCTCATCGAGGTCCGAAATATCCTACAAGTCCGAATTATTGGAGTCTCAATTACCCGTCGGCTACTGTGATTATGGGATGGTTTAGCAGAAATATGTTCTTGGGAAATGTATGCAGTTTGACCTGATGTTCACTAGCCGCATTCATAGTAATGCAGCTGATGCCCTTACTTGGTGTGCTTTGGCTTTGTGCACAGGACCACAACACGTATGCATCTTCTAGGCACTGTGCGCTGCCTGCGTTGTTACAATTGACGAGCACTTTCATTTGATCACCTTTGTCATTTGTCTGCTTTACACTTGTCTTGAGCATTAAGGTGATATCCTCATTTTGATGGTGTAGGCAGTGCAAAGTGTCACAGCAGCTGCCGCACTTGCAGCATGGCCACTCATGGTATTTGCACGTGCACAGGCTTTGGCAGGTGCAAGAATAGTAACATAGCTTGTGCTGTTTCTCACACTTATGCATAATTTCCTTGCAGTGTTCTTCAGGCATTATGCCCGCAGCCGGGGCTGGAGCGATGAGGCAGCCACAAAAGTGGAGAAAAACATCAGGCTGTGGCTGTCGCAGAAGACATGCGAACTTCGCCGCAAGATGCCTGCTGCTTCAAATTAAAGCTAAGGAAAATGGGAACAAATTGTTTCTTTTGTTACGCTCTTTGAGTTTCTTTTGGCAAGCACACAAATTTACAGCTGACGTATGCACACTGTTATATGTATCCAAATGCACTGCATCGATATCAAAGCTCATTCAGTTTACGTTTTTACATGGCCACTCTGCGTACATATAAGTCTCTTCTTCGAGCTCTAGTGATTGTTTATATTAGCAACAGTACTGAGGGACAGTTTGGGGCAGCTGTCAAGGTCACACTTCCCACTTCACATGTGCAGTTGGCGTCTTGTGGAACTGCACCTTGCCTGCATCACCCACAAGCGGTTCTTTTCAACCTGTTTTCTCAGTACCAGGTGAATTCTCACATGCTCCATAGAGGGTGGCACATATCGTGAAAGAAGAAAATTGTTCCCAAAGGCGATATATCCACAGCGCCGGCTCGTGTACAGTTGAGCACAGTATACAGCAGCTGTGTAAAGAAACCTTAAACCCAGTCAGTGCGACACCCGCTTGAATCGCACTGAAAACTCCAGACCGGGCCACACCAAAAGCACCAGACCAGGATCACACCAAAAGCACTAGACCGGGTCACTCCACAACCGGTGTCTGAATTTCTGGCGTGGTGTAAACACTAGACACGGTCACTCCATAAAACACTACACCGGCACACACCAGATCCCGTGTCTGAATTTCCTGCGTGGTGTAAACACCAGACACGGACACACCAGAAAACACTACACCGGGACACACCAGAAAACACTACACCGGAACACACCAGAAAACACTACACCGGGACACACCAGAACCCGTGTCTTACAATCCGGTGTGGTGTAAACACCAGAAACGGTCTGGTATTTTTTTTTCAACTGGGCTGCCATGTGCCTTGCACTGGATTCCCAACCAGCTCACCAGATTTTGCGCTGTTACCGTGTCTATTGCATGAAGACAGCAGAGAATTCATGAAATGCTTCATGGCATATGTGCTATGGCAACTTTGCCATTGCATCGCTACAACTTCTTTGACAACTGGAGGCTGGTCTGCTGCATGCTGCATGCATCTAAGAAATCCTCTCTCATTCAATGGTCGACTGCATGCAAAATTCAACTTTGCAAAAACTCTTGACACTTCTTTGACTACCGTTCTTGTCTAAATCAATAAAAAGATAAGCATTTCTGCCACTGCATGTTACCAGTAAGCTCTATCAACTAGACTTGGCATATTGTTCATAACAAGAAGCCTAATCGGCAGTGCTGTGGCGATTTCCTCCTCATATGTAGTCATATTCATAAAGTGAGCTGAACTGTATAGTAGCAGTATGTCACGAGAACTTAACGCTTTTGGGAATAGGTGTTCGGCTTTGATTAATTCGATCATTACAGTGTCGCGAATGAAATATCGTGCAAGCTACTCTACATAGAACAGCCCTGCTAACAGTGCGGGCTCCGAATTTTTGGGCCAGTTGAAAGGCAGCAGTTGGTGCTAATTTTGCACTAAGATGATAACATGGGAGCGTTTCAAGAGTGTTAAAAGTTGGTACCAGCCAGCTGCAGCAAAGGCGACGAGGGCTTAGCCTGTGAAGCACTGCTGCCATGGGCACTCTGACTTGAAACCCAAGAAGCATGGCCGGACTGTAATTCAAGTAAGCAGAATTATTGTCAAAAACATCCTATTCATACAGATACCAGTATAATACACTATAAACAAATTAAGCACACAGAACAGCATTTACCATGTGCACTTAAAAAAGAATACATTAAAAAATAGCTGAAATTTTGGAAGAGCATGAATTATGCACGAAAATATTTCGAAAAAATTTGCAACAAAAACAAAAAATTTGGGGATTCTTCATCTTCGTTGACTTCAAGGGCATGATATAGCAGTGTTTAATGGCTCCCATGAGACTCTCCATGCAGATCCTCATTCGTGTTCATGCACTTTGCTATTCTCGTAACCTCTAATTCTTTATCTTGCGCCACTATATCTCGCACATTCATAAGAATACAATCGAGCCTGTCACGTTATTTGCAGATTACCCGTCGATATAGAGCCTCGCTTTAACCAAGCCGTATGAATGTGCATGCATGGCCAAGGGGCAGAGTCTCTGAGTCTGGATCCAAGAGTCCCGGATTCAATTTCCATCTCGCACCCTCATGTCAAAGAAGTTGCTCGAGTTGGCAGCTCCTGCAAACTCAGTTATATCACGTGGTCTCGCGACGACACACAACCTGCTGACCAATCAGTGCCCTGCCATGCTACTTGTCAACCACCATGCTCATGATTTTTATGCTGACTTTACCGCTGCCACATTAATATAGACAGGTAAACTAGATAGTTCATTCAATATGACACACCATTAAAATGAAATGAAGCGCACCATTAAGCACAGTTGCTTGTTCGACGTCACAGATTACTTTTAACGTGGAAGCTGGTCTTAGAAATTTATAATAATGCAGTCAAATTTTGACATCAGGGAATATGTATGTGTGTGCTGGTTTATATTATACAATTCAATTTTGATGCGAAAGCAGTCCTTGAGTACCTATATATTTTGTAATTTTTACAGAGCTTTCATAAAATTTTGCTGCAGGGAACTTGCTGAATACATGCCACTAACTTCTCTTGATATCAACCTATGCAATAAGGGTAAATTATCCTACCTATCATAAAAGTTTAGTCGCAGGGTTTTCAAGTTGCCAGTTCACAAATGCGAAGATTTGTTGTTATTCCATTACTGCGACTTCATTAATAATTTTTTCTAAGACCCTATTCCCATTATAGTTGCCCATAATAATGTCAGAAGTGGGCACAACAAGGATTTCCTCTCAATTTACATAATGCAGTGCGAAGCGTAACCGCCATATGAGATACTATAATCTTTTGAACGGCAGACTGACGGTGGAAATCATTTGTGATAAGGCAAGGTTTCCATGAGCTTTCAGATTCCTCGCGAAACATTCTTAGAGGCCGTTCATCCCATAGGCCAGGCCAAAAAATTGCGACATTAGAGAGATATTTTTATGTACTGCGTACTTCTTTCTGGTGTACAAAAAAAGACTGCCAGCTTGCAACCACTTTCATGATAAGCTCCTACAATAAAAGAAGTGCGTTTAATGCACGAGGGTTAAAAAAATAGTTTTCTGGCAGCCAGAGCAGAAGGGGCATCTTGTAAGCCTTTATCTAAAGCATGTAAACAACACCATACATGAGACCAAACCAATAAATTAGGTCAGTCAAGCGTTCAACTAGAAACAAAAAAATTGCAGGCTAAGAGCCCTATTTATAGAACCGCCGGAGCCCATAGGACAAAGAAGCCACAAACAAACAAGACAAACATAGCCAAAGCAAAATGCCATGAATCTGAGGCAGTCTTCATGGGCCCATCAGAAACCTAGATCCAACATAACAAAAAAATACAGTCAGTGACGAAACAAAACAGTGAAGGACGAGGAAGGCTAAAAGCAGCAGTAGCAGCAGGAAGTCCACGAGAAGGTGTAGCGGCGCTGGTATCGCCAGCGGCGCTTATGAAGACGAAGCTCAGAGCGCGACCTGGCTCAGGCAGTACAGAACGCTTTCAGTAACATACCTGCCCAGCAACTTCAACAGCCCGCTCCGCCGGCTCACCAGCCGTGGCTACCGGGACTCCAAGTAAATGTGGATCACCTACCACAAAGGCATGTGTGGCAGATGGCAGCAGAAAGCCGGGTGATTGAGATTAGGAAGTTTGCAAGATACGTTTACCACAGCTGGCACAGGATAGGGTTAATACAAAATAACACTGGTGGCCTTTCTCCTAAAGCAACGTAGTTAGGCAGATGGTGTACCTTTGTGTAAATTGTTGGCATTGCAGTTCAAATTGTTGTCTTTTACTAACAACTGCTTTTTCTTTGGTGTTCGATTATGCTCTTGCCATTAACTTCAGTCTTTCTTTTCCGGACTCTTTTCACCATCTCTCGCACTCATTCTTTCCGGCTGCGGTGGAATCAGACAATGGTTTGCTCACAGCGATCATGTTTTAGGGGTACTCCAAGAAGACATTTTGCTTCGGCCATTTTTGTTGTTGTTTTTTTACACAGTTGGTCATGTGGGCACTGGCCAATGTAAAAGGCACTGTAATCTAGATTCACTAGCAAATGCTAAAACACCTGCTGACTCGCTATGCCATTCTGCGTTGCAAAAGAGGTTTACGAACAAGCTGCTCTAGGTGGTCCTGGATGCGCACGATGAGAACTTGGCTGCCCATGGCCACATTCCAATACACAGGAGTCTAAAGAGAACTCACAAAGGGACGCATCAAATTACAGAACAGACATGCCAGGTTAAGAACACTGAAGAGGTGATAACTTTTGAGTGTAGAAATTGTACATAAATTCTCCCTATTTTCGCATACCTACAAATTACAATGGTAGAATCTAGTGATAGTTCACAGCTGTCTTGACGCAACCTAAACACTGTGCATGTGGTTTTCACATGGCATTCTTGTACTGTGTGAATCGTACTAATAGTGAGCACCTGCTGCAGTAAGGCAGCCCACTTTCACTGTTACCCAAGCATATAGCTTCGCAAAAGCTGTCACTTTATGACCAAAGGTGAAAGCCTACGTGAACTAGGAGAAAGAGGGCACCCTTTAAAGCGTGGTGTAAAAAGCGAACTCGCTATAACAAGCAAACATTTGGAGTCCAAATTATTCACGTACTCATATTAAAAATTTTCGCACAAAGGGCCTTCTGCAGCTTGTTGTTAAAGCTCTCGAGCTGCTTCACACGTGCCTCCAAGTCTGCAACCTTGGATTGAAGGCTTACAGCTTTTCTTGTGCCCTCAGTCCCCTCCATCTCACTTGTTTGTTTCATTAGCTCGTCCTAAGCACTTCTTTTTGCCAGGACTCTAGCCCGGAAGCTCAGCTTGGACTGAAAAATAAAGAAGAGCTTAGTCAAATCCTTGGCCCTTTTCTAAATGAAGTGGATGTAAACTCTTCGCCAGCGCGATGAAATACTGATCCATAAAAAGAATGGCTTAGGCTTTATGGGGTTTAACGTCCCAAAGCGAGTCCTCTATCATCTCGTCTCCATCGAAATGCGATCGCAGCCACCGGGATCAAACCCGCGTCGTTCAGGTCAGCAGCCGAGCACTATAACCACTGGTCCTAAACCTTTTCCCAAGCATTCCAGTCCACGGAAAGCCAACTACCAGGTCAAGGGACAGCTTTTTCCCGAGAAAACTGGCACAAAAATTAGACCAACAAAAACTTGTCTCTTAAGACATCACTTTAAAAAGTGAATTGCAACCATAAAAATTAAAAGGATAAGTCATTTCCCCTCCTGTACAGAAGCCTTGCGCACAACGAAGTGATTAAAGCGGCTTAAATTTAAAAGAAGAGGGTCAGGAAGCATATGTACACTGGGGTTGACTTTAGTCGCTACTATTTATGGTGTGGTACAGGGTGGGTACAGTTTAGGGTGGGTACAGTTCTGTTTCAGGCTAAGATGAGGGAATAACTTTTTTTAGCTGGCAGTGTGCGCACCCCCTCCCTCCACTCATCAAAAGCCTTAGGCATATGACACAGTGTTTAGCAAAACTACTAAAACGCACCGTTTTGTTTTCAAAGCCATTGTGCTCTTTTCGGCTCATCGTAACATTTCCACCTCGCTAATGCAAACACAGCCGATTGAGCAGAAAACGAGAGGGCAGACGGGCTCGTAGTGACATAGAAATGAAGGCTATGTCGTCAGCGCCATTTTAGTTGCATGCACGCATCAAGCCAAAACCAACAGGAGGCGAGAGGGCACGGTGTAGGTAGCTAGATATAGACATTGGGCGGCCGATAGAGCAGCAGTTGAATAGCACAGGGTAACAACTCGCGTTTCACTGTTCACTTTGCTCGAGCGTTCCTTCCTGTCGGTCTTGCCGTACGTTTACTCTACTGATCTCGAAGCTCACAGAGCTCTACCTCATGGCTCCTATGTCGACTTCCCGAATCTCTGCTGACTCCCGCTATTCTCATTAGTCAACACTTTATGTTACGAAGCTGCTTTTGCAGGCAATTCCAAGGCTCGCCAATGGGTGCCCCTATTTCTGACTCTCGCAAACCTTGGTAGACAAAGTAAATCCTTCCCCTTAGCTTCCAGCATGGCAGCAAAAATCCCTAGTGCACTGTCAACGAGAAAAAAGTCCTCCAAGCAAGAAATCTACTGAGCAAAGCGGAGTTTTGGGCCAGCTGGCAAGTCATGATTTGCAGGTGGGCTTAGCGTGAGACAAACGAGGACAGCAGAGAGACACAGACGACCGCTAACTTGCAGCTGAAACAGAACCAGAATTATGAGCTCAAGGAACTGATTGCGCATGACGGGGCTGGATAAAGGCAAACTGATCCAAGATAATCTGGGACTGAATGACGACAACAATGGCACAGGAAGAAACTGGAAGCACCTCTTCCACCTTCAAGCAGCAATACCCAAGAAATTACTCGCCATTTAGAAACAGATTGCTTTCGCAACGTGACAATAGACGCGTCACTCACGCACTTCTCACTTCCTAGCTCATGAATAAATGGCGCCTGGAGAAGCTCCCCTGCTAGTTGACCTTTAGAACGACCAAGAACTTTTCTTTTTACAAACAGTGGATGACATTTGCATCTCAAATAATGCTTAGACAGGTTGTTAGATTGAGACAATTTAAAAGAAGTGGCATGTTCTCTTAGGCGTTCACTGAGGCAGCGACCGGTCTGCCCTGTTTAGACACGGCCACAGCTCAGAGGGACCTCGTAAACAACACCAACTTTACACGCAACTAACTTGCATGGTTACAAGCCTGATTCGGCAAGCCAGTTTGTGATGGCTTTGGCTCACCAGTGCACAGAGACTTGATAGTTTTCGAGGGGCCTTGAAAACAACATCCGCACCAAACTTGCTTGTATCCTCAGTGGATAGCTGGGCGTGCATTAAGATCCTCCAGCTAGTAATTCTGCTTCTGTTTCTTTCAGTAGCAAGTTAGCGCTAGTCCTTTGTCTATGTATTGTCTCACGCTAAGCCCAACTGGAAAAGAATAAATGTACTGGAACGACATTTTTACTGCTGTCGTGTAACCGACAACACCTGAAAGCCATGCGGCGGGAAAAACGTGGAACCCGTGCGTTAATCTCCTAGACAGATCAGTAATCCAAAAAAAGCAACATTATCATGAACATGGACACATTACACATGTGCGTAAGTTCCTGGTTCAAAGATAATTGCGGTTAATGTGAACTAAGCGCATAACGTTCAGCTAGCACAGGAAAGCCAGTTGGATGCACCTCCTTCCGCGGCGGACCTTCCTTTGAGGAACACTTGCGCCAGGCCATAATTTTGTTTTGGCGCCATGTTCTTATTTCTTCTTCATTCTCTGCTATTTTTACCGCTTTATTTAAGAATTGAATGCCAAAATCGTGTTCGGCAATGCCGGAGAGGTTCCTAACTCTTACCTGTCATATGGACAATGGTGGCCTTGTAAAATCCGCCCCTGGTCGTGGTGCTGCCCTCCCTAAACACATCATAAGGCTTCCCCTCTCAAAGTCGTCGATATCATGCGGTGCAAAATTTCGAACGTCGGCGTCCGATACGACGTAACGTTTCTCTTCGCTTTCGTACTGGACAAGAACGAACATTCTCTTGCCCCAGCAGAGTCAGCTACGCGAGCACTCCAGAGCACACCTTCACACTGCGCTAAGACTAAACAACTGCCGCGGATTCTCCGAAACGGTATGGATACGCCTAGTCGTGGCCGGAAACCAATTGTCTTCGTATTTGTCGGAAACCAAACCGCACCACTTTCCCTTGTAAACAAGCATTTTTCTGTCATGTTGATTTCCGTTTAATGCTGGCAGCAGCGGCGACGGCGTACGGACTGGACCAACCAGCTTCCTGTAATTTTTCAGGTTAAGGCTCGTGCTGCGCAAGTGAGCTGCAAGTTACCAAGACCGTGTTGTTCCCTGCTTGAGGATCGGTCGTCTATCAACAACGCATTGCACACTTGCCTTCTGCATGATGGTTTCACCGTGACTGATTCGACACGCCTGCCATCTACGCAAGTTTAAAGCAATCAGCGGACCGTTATCGCTTCCTCGGGGGGCGTTGTATTCGTAGAAGCATTTTGGTCATTCTAGAAGCAGCGGCGGCGGCGTCAAGGCGGATTTATAGTGGTGGCGAAGGCTGGGCCGAAAAGTGGTTTAGCGCGACTGCAGCACAACCAGAGGATGGGGGGGGCAAAACACTCATATAAATAAATGATAAAACTACAAAATTGGAATGTAATCTGCCAATAGAAAAGAAAAAATATATTAGCACCTTGTTTTATGAAAGAGGTAAGTCATTTTATTAAAACCTGGCAAATTTTGTATTTTTGCAACACTCTTGACCTGCCCCCTATTCATGAGTGTGCGGTGCATTACAGCGCGTCTTTGCAGGCCTTGTTTCGATACCCGGCTAACCCGGCCACAGTGGCAATTTCTTATGGCCAGCTGCCTGCGATGGCGCGCCTGGTAAAACGTATAAATTTAGCTCGCCGGTCTCAAAATGCTCCTTTTGCGAAGTTTTCGTCGTCCTTGCACGTCGCTTCTTTGTCACCGTTCGGTAAGATTTGCACCCCGCTGGACCGCTGCGGCAGTTTTCTCGGTTTTGTCGTTTCCTTCGGCGTGCGGCCAGTGCGAAGTCTTTTTCCGTCTTTGCACGCTTCGCGCTCTTCTTTTGAAGCGCTTAGCGCTTCATTTCAAGATGAGCTTGCGGCATGTGAAGAAGCGATGCTCCGTGGTACACCAAGGCGGTACACTGCGACAGCGTGGATAGTACCATTGGTGTCACGCTACACCGATTCCCGCTTGACTTCGATATGGTTTCGCCGGGCTGCTCGTGTTTCATAGCTGTAACCCGTTCGTGCGTACTTGGCTTCATGTCTTTTTCAATGTATGGTATTTGCTCCTACGTTGAGCACGTTTGAGGGTGCTAAAGCTGGCTTTAACATTGCCTTGCAGATGTAAACGCACCTGCTATATTCTTTCAGCTGAAGAAATTAAATGTGAAGAATAATCCCAGTGTGCTCTATGGTCTGTGTTGATGCGCCTACTTATGTCATGTTATGTTTGCTTCAATTGAAGCTGTCGTAGCATTGTTTTCTATACTTTTCAATTTCCTAACTGACAACGTTCGTGGCACTTCAGGGCTTTTTCCTTCTGCACTGTGACTATTGAGATGATTAGCCAACTTAAACAATACTGCTTGTGCTGCCTGTGACATGTATTTTTTGTTTGTGTGCCAAGGGTGTGCTTTGTGACTGTATTTGTTTGGTTGCTGCAATAAACAATGAATATGAAACTATGAAAACCATACTTGCCGTACACTCTATTGCCAACTGTGCACTTGAGCCAGTGCTTTGTGCATCATACCTTGCATCATACCTTGCTGTACTCAAAAGCTCTCAAAAGTACTAGCACCAGTATTTGCACTACGAATCATGCATGCTTCGCCAGTGTCTGGAAGTGTTGCTGCCTTTCTATGCTGCCCCTCCTTTACCAGTCACTTTCATTGCGTTCCCAATTGCACATTAACAAGGCCATAACTACCAGGACCTCGAGCACATTTGACTGGCAAAGGTTGGGGCGCGCTGAAAGGCAGCAACCTTCGAGGGGTACGGGCTCGAAAACGCAGATTCTACAGAAAGACCGCTTTATAATTCGCACCAAAAGCATACGTATGCGTGACGTCATTCTATGTCACGTTTGCGTAGTTTGCCCCCCAAAATCCAGGGGGCGCTGGAGCGTCCATGAGCCGCCATTTTTTGGACCAATGGGCGTCTATGGAGCCTTCGCTACCAGTATACATCTACCTTGACGGCGTACGGACTGGACCTAACCAGCTTCCTGCAATTTTTTCAGGTTGGTCGAAATCTTTCTTATAAAGTGTCCTAGACACAATGCTGATAGTTTCGTCGCTGCTCCTGCCACAGGTGTTCAGTTTGATGTCGTAGAAATTTCTTCGCTGTGCATTTTTAGCTATTGGCTTTCGCCATTCGGAAATGTCGGGAACTGAGCAGGGTACCCTAGGGGATGTTGCAAAAGCTCTCTTAAAGCAACCTAGCACAATCAACGAAGTTGTGAAGACTTACCGAACTCGTAGTCAAGCTAGATGCATTCGCCACAGAAATACGAAAAGATGTAGCCAAGGTTGACGCTTCAAGTACTGAAATCCACACTGAACTTGGTGGCATTCGTAGCTCTATTGGGTTTATGAATGATGATTTTGAAGAATTTAAGATGGATATTGAGCGCTACAGGGGGGAACTTGCTGAAGTGAAGGCTGAAGCTGCGCAATGCCGCGCGACGAACGAAGAGTTGAAGGAGGAGGTTAAACAGGCAAGGAAGGAGATAATACGGCTGAAACAGTATAGTTAAAGCATGAACATTGAAATTCAAGGACTTCCGGTTGCAGCTAATGAGGACCTCGCCAATGCTGTTGCGGACATTGCAAAATGTCTGGGCACAAGTGTTACTGACGGTCACATTGAAGTAGTGCATCGTGTGCTTTTGAAGGATAAGGAGGGACCTAATGTTGTGGTAAAGTTCGTCTCAAGAACTGCTCGTGAAAAGTTGTTGTCAGCTGCTCGGAAGAACACTCTGAAAGCAGATAGGCTGAGATTTGACGCAAGCGACGTCGTGTACATAAATGAGCATTTGTGTGTCGAGAACCAGATGCTGCTGGGTAAAGCACTAAAGCTCAAAAAGGAGAAAAATTGGAAGTACGTGTCGGTGTCACAAGGAAAGATTTTAATGCGCAAAAGTAAGAACTCTTCAATCCTTCATGTTACCTGTGAGGCTGACCTGGCGAAAGTCGCTTCAACGTTTTTGTTATCAGCACATTGACCGCCAAATAGAATGTTACTTGACAAGTATAATAACTGGAAACATATCAATATGACTTCTCTTGTTTGTGTTCTTCGTTATAAAGATTTTCACACTGACATTTAAAACAGCTCCTTACTGCTTCATCTCCACCCTTGGTTCTGCCAGCGATGCTAGACTAACCAATAATGAGGTGCGTAAATACCTCTGTGATGGCTGTACTGGGAGGGCCTGTACTGCCTGTGTCCTCAATGTAGATTTAAAATTTAGTGACTTTTATGCCGTGCGCCATAAAGTGTACAAGTTGTGCACAGACATGGTCAAAAAAAACAGTTTCTGTGCCATGCTATAAGTATGCGCACTGCAGTTTACATTTGAAGAATTTCAAAGTTTCGTTTTTTGAACTCTTTTGGGATTTTCTTATGGATATCGTTATTAGATTGCAACATACCTTATCTCCGAGATCATGGCATCAGTGGCGTCAGTGATTTTTTTACAGCTTACGAGCTGAGCCCCCGTTATCAGCCAAAAAGCGGTGACATTTCGTTTCTGCATCTGAATGCTCGATGAGCGCGAAACAAAAGCGATGATATATGTGCTTTTCTTTCCAGCTTTATCTTTACATTTGACGTTGTCATGATCTCTGAGGCACGGTACGAAAGCCACTCGGCTGTTCTTAATCGACCTGACTGCTCCACATTTTTCCTTAACCGGAGCTCTAAGAGAGGTGGGGGGATGGCGATGCAGTCTAACACGTTTCTAAAATGCGAATTACTTGACAATTTCTGTGTTGTAACCGATGACTACGAGGTACTTACCCTAAAATCTAATTCCTTGCTTTTTACTGTCACATACCACCCACACAAAGGAAGCAGTAACAAATTCCTCCATTTTATAGACGAGTACTTCAGCTGGGTAAATGATCATAAATATACACTTATATTAGGCTTGGACTTGAAATTAAACTTGGTTGAAAATTCAGCACTACATCAAGAGTTCTACACTAAACTAGAGGCCAACGCATTTTTCAATATCATAAATCAACCAACAAGTATTACGCCCGAAATATCAACGTTACTAGACACTTTCGTTACTAATGCATGTGATGAATTGCCAGTATACGGTGCACTGGAAGTTGATCTCAGTGATCACCTGCCAATTTATTTAAATACAAATCTCACAGTCCCCCTAACAAAGCTGCAAAAAGGTTTGCTATGCGTGTTCAAGACATAACTCTGACTACTTTACGAACGTTTTATGATAAACTGTCGCAAGTAAACTGA
This sequence comes from Amblyomma americanum, assembly GCF_052857255.1. Taxonomy (NCBI): domain Eukaryota; kingdom Metazoa; phylum Arthropoda; class Arachnida; order Ixodida; family Ixodidae; genus Amblyomma; species Amblyomma americanum. The sequence continues at coordinate 137,877,936 of NC_135502.1, forward strand.
AGCAGCGTCTATGAGGAAACCAATGTTGATGACGCTTATGGTATTTTCATTTCCACCCACAAGCAGCTGTATTGTGAGTCTCTTCTATACAAAACAAGAGTCCGAGCTTCGAAGGCGCGTAAGCCGTGGATAACTAAGGAATACCTAAAGGCGATAAGAATTAAAAACATACTTTTAAGTGCTTTCTTAAAACAAAAAAAAATTGGCGACCTGAAGAAGTTTACGGCTGCGAGAAATAAAACTAACAGTATCAATCGGCAAGCCAAAAGAAACTATATGAGTAACCAATCAAACGACAAAGTAATGAAGCACTAAGATATTGTTTGGGGGAGGCTCAATAACTTGCTGAACCTAAAAGAGAAGACTGTAGTAGATGAAATAGTCACACATGGCAATCACTTGTCCGGTTCTCAACTAGCAGATGCTTTCAATGATTTCTTCGTGTCCATTGCAGAGGGCGCGCAGCCGAACCAATACCTCAACAGCATTAGTCAAAAGGTTAGCGAAACCGCGTTTTTAACCCCTGTTAAAACTAACGAAGTTCTGTTGGTCCTAAAGTTGCTGGAAAATAGCAAAAGTAACTACATTGACGACCTCCAAATATTGCCAGCGAAGTACACACCCCACATACTTGCACCGATACTAGATTACATAATAAATTTGGCATTTTCCTCAGGAACTTTTCCCAAAAAGCTGCACATTGCTAAGATTACCATAATTTTTAAAGGAGGAGAAGAAATTAATATTATTCCTTAAAATTGAGCACTATGAATTTCGTGGCACATAACTTCAGCTTTTAATAACATATTTAGAGCACGGCCAGCAAAAAGTTTTAATTAACAATTCTTCATCCCACTTAATATTCATTCATTTCGGCGTGCCGCAAGGCAGTATTCTTGGACCTACATTGTTTAACATCTATATTAACGACATTGTGAACATTGACAATAGCGCTAAATTTATAATGTAAGCAGATGACGTAAGTGTGTTTTTTAGGGCTAAAACAGTTAATGAGTTCACATTAAACGCTAATGAAACTCTGCGCAAATTGGTCGAATGAAGCGCTGAATCTTTATTGAAAATAAACGCTACCGAAACTAAAGCTGTACATTTTAGACCTAAGAACAAACCAATATAACATTTACCTACACTAAAGCTTGGTTCTCAAAGCATTGAAATAGCGGCGTCAGTAAAGTGCCTAGGTGTGACACTGCAGTGCAATCTTTCCTGGGACATACACATCGACAATCTGGCTAAAAAACTCGCAAAATGCGTAGGCATATTATACATAGTACGCTCTTTACTACCTCTGAGTGTTAGACTTCTATTTTATAATGCAATATTTCTATCTAACCTTTCATATTGTAACCTGGTGTGGGGTACAACAGCATGATCAAATATATATAGGTTACAGAAAATACAGGAAAAGGTCATTCGTATCATTGCAAATGTCCCGTTTACGGCTCGCACTGAACCACTTTTTGCATCATTAAAAGTAACCCAAATTAATTACCTATAAAATTTATTGCTAAGAAAGCGATATGAAAGAAAACAGAAAAATCATGACGCATTCTTTGATGGCACAGCTAACTTACGGCCAAAACCTAATTACTACCCAATACGTAACAACGACGTCTGGTATGTGCCATCCTTTCGTACTAATTACGATCGTCAAATGCTCCAACATATAATTCCAACATTTATTAATCGGCGCATTGAGTCCTGAGGAACTGATAATACGGTCTTTTTTTCTTGCTGCTAATTTTCTCATCCTTTCTTCATTTTTCTTTTTGTTATTCTTCGTTTTGCATTCCTCAGCGTTCCTGAGCGCTTCTTGTTAATTCTGCCGACTTCACTTATTTATTATTTCAAGAGGATGTTCACTATTTTTTTATTGAATATGGTGTTTACCTATGAACTGTAGTCTTTTTTATTGTCCTGTCCGTGTTCTGTTGCTGCCGGTTTTTGTGTACGGGGGTGCACCCCTCTGCCAAGCCAGTCAGAGGCCTGATGTTAAAATAAAGGTATTTCAATATTTGAATTTATTTTTTATTTAAAATGTCCGCGACAAGAGGCATGTGAAAATAAAATATAGCCTAATACTCATGTGCATATACACGTTAATATGTACTGAAGAAATAAAAAATAAGGGGTCAGATACTTCATACCGAGTACTGGTAGGTTCAAAGAGCTCGAGAGTGGCTCTTAAGGAAAGAGAAGTATTAAATGCAAACTTGCAATTGAAGTACAAAGTACGCAGAAGATATATTCAGGTGCCCTGTATATTCGTGTCTATAATAGGCCAATAGTTTTTTTTAATCACAAGATAAAGAACTCTTAGGTCGGCTTAGATTCCACGGAACCAGTAAAACGCACGCGCAAACTCCGACAGGCCGTTTTAAACACGCATCCCGGAAATCCTGGTGGAGAACTCGTTTCAAAAGAGCAGCACTACCAACCACTTAATTGACTGCACAGAAGATTAGAAACTGTACAATGAGGAGAGCGATAAGGAGGCCAGTGATGGCAAGGACAAATGAGCGGGAGTAGGTTCACATGAAAGAAATGCCATTTTCGTGCTGTCCCTGCTGAACGATTCGATCTATTCGACCCTTAACTTTCAAGCGTCAATCGGCTTAAATTCTTGGGCGCAGCCTAGATTCGAATAAATGTACTGTATAGCTAACTCGATCAGGCAAATGGTACTGCACATATTCGCATGATTTTGTGCATGCTGTAAAGGGCAGAAAAAAGTTGATGCCCCGAATAGTGTTCAGGCGTATTAATGGTGTCAATCGCAAAAAAAGAGAGACAAAAACAGAATTAGGTCACCAGCTGATCGACGGGATGCAGTCTAGCAAATTCTATTCTAATAGCTAGAGTGTACGCGTACACTAGCTAGTGTACGCGTACACTAGCTATATAATAGTTGGTTATTCATAACACAAGTGTTGTGGCATAAAAAGGGGTGACACAAATAAATACGTTGACGCTGCGTCTTCCGTGTTTATTTTTGTGTGTTATACGTAATTGCATCGTTATGCACATACTACAACGATTTTTTGCTCAATTTGTAGCACGTACTATTGCGATCGAAAGAAACACGAACAACGCGGCGCCTACGCGCTCCGATGTTCATATTTCTTTTGATCGCGTTTTTACATGACGTTCGTCCTAGAATGCATCACGGACGACTCTATAGCGCCTTTTTTGCTACCACCGAAGTAAAAGCGTAATGAAAAGAAATGCGACCATTTAAGCGCGTACGCTCCTCGTTGTTCTCCTTCCTTTCGATCACGATAGTACGCGTTTGTATACTCAAATGTGCGACGGCGCAAATTACCTCCGAAATGCGAATTGCATGCAACGCGCATTTAAACCACACTGTCTGCTTTTGATATGCAGTCCAGCGTATTAACTGTGAGTACATATATTCTCCGCCATGCAGCTCGCAATGAATGTCGGTTCGACGTTCATACACAATTCACACGTCAGGCACTTAATTCGACCACCCCTCTTTTTTGTCAAGAAAGCAGAACGTACAGCTAAGGCGGCACACGCAGAGCCTTCAGAAGCTCTGATGAGTTCAAATTCTAGATATATGCGATGCGTACATGGGTATAACGAGCCATACAACATAGCACGCGAAGTTTTGAGCTCTGAACTTTTGACCCAAGGCGGACGATCCTCCGGTTGTGATAATACCGCCTTCAAGGTATATCGGTGAGTGCTATCAAAATACGGAAAGGGACGAACACACAGGACGATTCCGTATTTCGCCGTATTTGATAGCGCTCTCCAATACCTTCAATGATGCATTTCCAACTTGTCCCACTAGTCGCTCTTTTGATTATACCGGCCTCCCAAATGCGAAACTAGGTTACGCATTGAAGGACCCCAGTTGGGGTTCCTCTTTCGAGTGACGGTCGGTGAACAGGCTGTGCGGAAAGTGAACAAAAAGCCACCAGTATAGACTGTTGACACAATATATCATCTGAGCCCCCGGCCAACTTTTTTTTCACAGAGAAAAAATCAGAACTTTGTTTTTGAGGAAAGAAATGGCCTCACATCTCAGTGCACAGATACCCGAACAGCGCCGTAAGGGAAGGAATGAAGGGGGAATTGCAGGAATAAAGGAAGAGGGAAGTGCTGCAGTGGAGAGCTCCGGAATAATTTAGACCCTGGGGATTTTTAATATGCACTACAATCGCATAGCATACGGGCGCCGTTTGCGCATAGCATACGGGGGCCTTTTGCGCATCGCCTCCATCGAAACGCGGCCGCCGCGGATGGCTTCGAACCCGGGCAGCATTTAGTAAGCTCCGCCAGGGTACGTGGCTTAATAGTTCAAATCAAACGACACCTGAGGTGGCGGTTCACTGCGCTCGATCCTGAGAGGAGGACTGAGAACTCGTGTTCGATTCCAGCCACGGTGGACTAGAGCTCGTTTAGAAGGTTCAACACAAAGCCAACGAGTGAGCCCTCCACAATCCAACCCAATCTAATTCGTTTATATTTAGGCTACGGTCGCGTTCACTTTCCTTTCTTCCTGGTGCGCAGTCGCATCTACCCAACGTGAGGCCGGCAGCACCGGCAAAACGTTTGCCCATCTAACGTAAATCGATAAGTACTCCTCGTCGCAAGCGGTACCGTCAGTACTTCGAGCCCGGGCAGCCGTGGGATGTGCCGAGGTAGACGGCGTACAAAGATGAGCTGAAGAGAGCTCGACACGCTTACGCTAGCAACGTGGATAGTGTGACACAAGGCGACGAGTCCGACTATGCGCACGGAAGCCGAAGTTCAGACAATTCCAGCCACTCAGGAGACGATACTAGCTGTGTTGATGGCTATGAAGCGCCCGACGATCTTTTTTATTGCCACGAAGAGGCAATCGGCGATGTTGATCACCCTGTCGGATCAAAACCAGTGGACATGTGCAGCAACGGCCGCCCTGCGAACGAATACGAGTCGACATCGCTCACTGACGTCGGCGAGCGTAGCGAAGGCGGCACTCCCAACACAGATGAATGGGCATCTTTCAGTGAGGCGGGCGAGAGAGGCGATGGGGGCCTCCCGAACGAAGAAGAGCCAGCGTCATTAAGTGAATGTGATAAAAACTTCAGACGCTATTTCGGAGAATACGCAAAAAAATCCCTGCCCAACCAGGCCATCAACAAAGCACAGGCTATCCATCTAATTTTGACGTAGGTTCTGCACGCAGGCGTCTCTTGGACCCAAGGAGAGGGGCTGTTGAAGCTCATCAACACGCTTTGTGGCAGTGACGTGTAGCCTGACACCACACACATGTTTAGGAGGATGTGGGAGACAGAAGTGGACTCCTTTCGGGTCCACTTCTTTTGCCAGGTTTGCTTTCGCTACTTTGGAAGCAATCGGAGGACAGAAACAACACACACATTCACATTCACGCTTTGCAACACCACGCAGACGTTGCGGCGGCTGATAGCAAGAGTCGATTTCTTTATAATTTTCAACCTGAAGGAGCAAATCTACGACATCGTTTCACAGTACTCTGGGTTACTGTTTCAGCGATTGAAGCAAATGGCCTCGACTGTACCTTCCATGTATGCAGATATCCCAGATGGGCGGCTCTATCGAAGCACAAGAAGCCAACTGAAGGCAAAATAGAGCTACCTGACAGTCACTATGAACACAGATCGATCACCAGTTTTTAAATCCAGTAAGGCTAGTGTATGGCCTGTTCAGCTACTCATAAATGAGCTGCCTTTCAACATTCGCTTCCATAATGTAATTGCGGTGGCGCTGTGGTTTCCAGAGACCTATCCTCCTCAGCATTAATTTATGAAGGCTTTTGTCAGGGCGTTTAATGACATTGGCACCATAGTGTGGAAGCATGCCTCTGAAACTGTGCTGCCTAGACTGACTGTGGCATGCTGCTGTGTCGACTCGCCAGCCAGGACATCTTTGCTTAGCATGAAGCAGTTCAATGCATATTTCGGGTGCTCGTGGTGCCTGCAGAAGGGAACTCCTGTCGATGGTAAGGAATTTATTTTCGGGAATCGAGCTTGTATTCATATTAGCTTGCATTGTGGTCTGCCAAAAGCTTTTAAACTAAGGAACCTTTGGTTTTTACGCTGAGCGTCAAAGCTTGTTTAGCCTATATATCAGTAATTGCTATATTTAAAATCTAGTAATTTTATTCTTTTAGAACTGTTTTTTCTTCGCACAGATACGTGTAATGTGTGCGAGGCGGCCACCTGCATGAACGGCATTGGCAACATAATGTTTGGTATGCACAGTGCCTGACATCGTGGCATCTGCTCTTGTACACTTCTCTTCACACTTACTTGCAGAAATATGAGGCTCAGAAACAAAGTGCATGTCATACGAAAAACTTTTACTGTTTAAGTTACTATTCTTTGCAGCCTGTGAGCATAAATGACTGTTGTGGTACACTTTCCGCAGCCTATATCTGGGCGTATAGTTAGTTAAGCCCGACACCATTTTGCTTGGTAAAGACTGTTAAGTGACATGAACTATTGGTGTGATCAGTATGGCAAAAACAAAAACAGGACATGTAGAGGCCATACGGAGGAGATTTTGGTTCTGCTGAGCAGGCTGCAGAGTATATGAAAAAATCGATTAGTTTATTTTATGTTGTCATGTCTTATAAATTTGAAAATACCATGTATTGAAAATGCTTATTAATGCAAGTTGACATTCATCCTGTTATTGCTTCTTGAATATTAAGTTTTCATCATTATAGGGTGTTCAATTTACTGCTTGTGTATAGTCTGACATTCAAGATCCAGATACAACATCCTTTGACATAATGCAGGACACAAAATACTTGCCATGATCGCAGTCTTGCATTGCTAGCATTGCTTTTATGTTTAAGGCATCTCAAAACTTCGTATAGTACACATGGCCCTGATGAATGGTATTAAAACCTCACAAACAGGCTGGTGCCAAATTTAGTGCTGTGATGTAGCAGTGCAGATATTTAGAGGAGCTCTAATGAAGTTGCGTTATGCCTGGGATGTTAAAGCACGCTGCTTCACGAATATTGTCCACCAAGAATATTTTTAATGCGGTTTGTAGAACCTGAGTTATCTGTAGTTGAAATTTAAAATTTCCGCGTCTTCGCACATTTTCTTTTCCTCTCGTTTCTTTTTGCACGCTGGAAAGTCGCCGCTCCTCCACAGACCCCAATTCTGAGAGCGGAGCTTCCTGACCTGCCGGAGCAGCGCGGCTTAGTGGCCGTGGTCACGGTAGCGGCCTTACGTCTGAAAGAATATAATAAATAGTCAGCTCTCAACTTTTGTACGCAGGTGCAGACGATGGAGGAGGATGCGAACGTGAAAAAGTCGGAGGGAAGGTCTCGTAAATTTTATGCTGCGTGTAGAAGTGTATTTTTGGGTCAGGTTTTCGTGAAAACCCAGTGCACTGATTGAGCGAGTTGATGCACTCTCCTCGGTAGGTGCTTCAGAGCCCCTTTATAAAAGTGGCTGCAGTGCACTGCATGAGAGAGAATTTTGTTACTCTATTGATTGTGAGTCAATGTTGTAGCACGGACAATCGTGTATTTATATTTACTGAAGTTTTATTTCACCTGAGCAGCTGCTGGGATTTTATTGATAATGATAGCCTGGTTGTCTGTACTCACATGGAAGGCACAGCAGAGAATGAACAAAGGCAGATTGGAAGGAAAGCAGACAACTGCGTTCGCTTTTTTGCAGTCATCTGTTCTGTTTTTGCACCATGACGCTGAAATTTTTTAAATGCTTAATTCCTGTGCCTGTCTCTTGCAGGCACGATTCGGTATATCCAAGGAGATGAGCCAGCAGCACCACGCACGCACAATAACATGCGTCAAGACATGCAGTCTGCCAACAGACCGCACCAGACCACGCGTGGGGTGAAAGGACTCTCTCTGCTTGTGAGCCTCCAAGGCTTCAATCTTTCTGGGGTCTGCCACCCGATTATTTCCACTGTGTTCTGGAGAGGGTAACGAATCAAGTACCCGAGATATGGCTGACTGCTGTTTGTAAATTTTTTTATATTGGCAGGCATGTTCATTAAATTGCACATCGCATTCAGCAACTCTAGCCTCCGGTTAACTTCTGCCGATTGCCTAGACCAATTTTAGAGCGTAAAAATTGGAAGGCCACTCAGTGGATGTTCTAGCTACTGTATTATGCTCTCCCTTGCTTAAAGGATGTGATCCCTGAAAGGCACCTAAATAATTTTTCATTGTTGTGTCAACATCTTTTTTCTGCTGATTCAGACCTCTATGAGTAGTGTCTACCTCACTGAAGCAGAGCAACTGCTGTCGTCATTTGTGAACAGGTTTTCCTTCCTGTACGGATAAAACAAAACCTCATTTAATGTGTATCAGTTGCTGCATCTTGTTAGTGTGGAAACGTTTGGGCTTCTGTGGGGAACCTCCGCATTTCCATTTGAAAATGGCAATGGACAACTGTTAAGACATGTTACAGCCGCAAAAGATGTGCCATTGCAGGTGGCGGAGCGTTGCATGGAAATGTGGCTCAAGAATGCAAATAGGTTTGTGGGCCTGTCATCAACTCTTGCAGAGAAAAAACAAAATGTTAACGGTTTGTGACATGCAAACAACTGGTACACATGTGCTAGGAGCACCACTGCGATCGATTCACCTGGAGGACGCCGTCACCGGAATGTTCATTACTCAGTATGGAGAAGTGTCGGTCATGTCACATTATGCTCGAGTAGAGATAAATGGCATCACCATTCACAGTACTCAATAAATAGGTCTCAAAAGACTTGTTCTTACTGTGTGATGATTAATGACATTGATTGCCTTATGATAGATATCTACTCTTTCAAAATAAATGCCCTAAATGTCGCACTCGTGTGCCAAGAGTTGGTAATCTGCCAGTCAGTCTTCCGAAATTTCACTTACATGCACTCCTGTAAGCATGCTCCTGCGAGTCGAAATCTCTGTCTGTACTCATCTGATGATGTTGCTGCCCAGTGTGTGTTGCTTGAAATGAAGAATTTTTCTGATGTTTGCGATATTGCAAACAATTACAACATAGATTGAATGAAAGAAGGATTTCAGTACCTCGGTACTGCCAGCTTTAAATGAAGAATAGAGGCCTGAAAAATTCTATTACTGGAGTCACAATTTTGAAGTCATAAAAGAACATGTATTTTGAATCATAATTACAAATATGCTGTTTATATAGCAACAACTTTAAAAACTTTAGAGTTCAATTTGTATTATGCAGCATTAATTTTACTCTTGCTGCATTCCATGTTGTCAGGGGAAGCCATTGCCATGCATTTTATAAAAATCCTTGTAGCAAAATTTCTTTAAAGATTGTGACAAAAAGTTTACATAACATATGCGTTCACTAGTACTTGGTTTACATGAGGTTAAATGGCCTATTAGAAATCGGCACGCACAAATACATGCTTGTGAAGGGTTAATAATTATGACTTCAATAATATTTTTCCTGGACCTTTTTCTTCATTTAAATAGGTTTCTGCGGTTTGGTTCTGTCTGTTTAATGTTCCGAAGCGACTTAGGCTAGAAAGGACGCCACTGCGGAGGGCTCTTGAAATTTCGAACATTTAGGGTTCATTAGCGTGCACATAGATATAACTGTACACTGACCTGAAGCAATTTTCCTCCATCGAAATGCAACCGCTGTGGCTCGGATGAAATCCATGTCTTTGGGGTCAGCAGCCGAGGATCATAACCACTGAGCCATCGTGGAAGCCAATTTAAATTAGCAAATAAGAGTGCTTTTGTTTAAGAAAATGTGCTCGACTGGAGCTCTTTGTTATGATGACGATGATGTTTTTCTATAGCGCAAGGGCGTCTTGGCCAAAGGGTGATATAGCGTAAGGTGGTGTCGAAGATTCATTTTCTGAGCATTTCGCCCCTAAAGAGCAGATCACCAGACCAGATGTAGACCCATTGCTTTTCCATCAGCAGTCAGCTTATACTTATGTGTACTCATTGCCAGTAGGGATTGAGCTGCACACCTAGCTCTTGCATATAAGGCAGATGTTTAAACCACTTTTCCACTGCTGTGGTATAGGTGCCTGCTGTGGTATAGGTGCCTGTACGTACTGAACCCCATAGGGGATCGAACCATGCACTCGTCACGTTCAAGATGGATACTGAAACCATTTTTCTACTGCTGTGGCCTTGGTACCCAGCATAGGTTGCCAAATACTTTGCATAATATGCCTGATATGATCCACTGCAAGAGATTGCACCTGCCAGAGTAGTGTTTCCGTTTCATGCTGTAGCTCAGTGCAAGCCCGTCACAGAGACATGACATTGCTTCCGCACACAGCTGTACAGTCAGTCTTTGCTGGTGTAGAATAGCAGAACACTGGTGAGCCATGGGGCCAGATATGGGCTAAAGACCTTGATGTCGTAAGCTAGACCATTCACAAGCACTATCGTTGTGCATGAGGTGCCTGATCAGCGAGGGTAATTAATAGGCAATTTCCAGGCATAGAAGTAACCCACCTAAAGTGATATGTAACAGAGTCAAAACCTACTTTTAGTAATACTCTTAACCACAAAATAAGCCACTAAAATATGGCTGTGCTGTTCTTGGTGACGCAGAACTCAGGATTGCCTATGCTTTTCATTTTCTGCTTCATTTTTGTCTTTGTCATTCATGCAGAGATATGATTGCACTGGTCAAGGATAGCTTCAAACCGGCTACTGCACCGTCTACAAGCCAGCTGTTTTTAGTGTGTATGCATTGCTCTTTTGCTCAGAGGTCTCATTTACATGAAGTACCTTATTTCAAGGATCCCTGTGATTCTTCCTTTTGTGGCCCTGTATCCTGCCTGTTGGCCCCCTGCACTTTTGTGTAGACTCCTTAGAAAATATTGCTGGCTCCAACAAGCTCTTAGCAAGGACATGCTGTCATCAATTTTTATTCTTTGATAACTGATAATGTGCTTAGTTTACCTCACATGTAGTTCCCGCACATGTAACCAGCATTTTGTATTGTTCCTGTACAATTAGTTTGTGTTCCTGAAATATGTTTACTTCTTCGGCAGTGCATACATATTGTCATATGCATATGGCATTTTGCCGCATGCATAATTTGTTGATTAAAGTTGTGGTTTTGAAAAGTTTTGATTATACCGCAACAATTGTGGTGTAATGTTCTGCACTTTGACTAACCCTGTACAGAAATGCATGAGTGCTCCACTGTACATATATTTTTGCCATGTGTAATCACCAAGCATTGTAGGTAAGTTCACCACTGTTTCCTTGTTTTTCTGTGACTATTTCGTGCCATCACTTAGGACAGCAATTAAATCTGATAGGTGAAGTATAACTATAACAAACACAGTTTTTGTTTTTCACAGGTTCATTGGGCAAATATGTAGTCAGCGCCGCTGGTGCCTATGGTGGTTGGTTGGATAAAGTTGTTGACTGTATAATGCTGAGAACTTCACCTAAGAGCAGTTGTGACAACAGCGTTTTGTTTGGTGTTCATATTGAACTTTCTGCATATGACGAGGGTTGTGTTCACTGTGACCTTTATTAAGGTTTGGATGTTCTGTGTTGTTGGAAGGCCTGACAATAAATGATTTCTGTGCCTATTTACTGTCCCAACAATAATATTATGGTGCTAGAATGCACAACTGCAAGGTGGCCTGCAGTGAGCAGTCATGCCTGGCTATGCAACTCACTTGGGTAATACTGGAAACCTTCCCTGGAGATGTAATAGTCATGCAGCTCCAACAACAGTATCTCAGTGCCCCTTAGTGCAGAGCGTTGCGTGTCAAATTATGAGCACTATTTGGAGGGCATTGATTTTGCAGTGAGTGAACCAGTTACCAATTCGATGCTGTAGAGAGTATCAGTTGCAAAATGGCGTGAGAATGACAGTCCCACTGCTCATAAGTGATGCGTTTGCAAGGAACATCATGATTTTCAAGGGTGCCAGTTTTTTGGCAGCCATAACGAATGGGCAAAAGAATATAAAATTGACAATTACAGGCCCATTGCGTACTTAAACCCAGCCATTGAATGCAGCACTTTGCGAATCCTATGTAAAACCTAGATCATATAGCGGATCGATTCACCGAATTATTACATTGAATCACTATAGTCCTGATAGTAATATGTTGTTGAGTATATGTTTGCTTCAGGACGAAGGCCTCTCCCATATATCTGTCCACTTAACCCCATCCTGTGCCAGCTACAGCCATCTTTCTGCGCACGGTTCTTAATATAATCCACACACTGAACTTTCTGCCCAATACACATGCCTTCTCTTATAACAGAATCCGTTACCCTTAATGATCATTTGTCATCTTGCCTTCGCATCACATTCCTCAAGCCTATTCTACATTTCCACTAGGGTGTCAATTATCCACATTTGTTCTCTGATTCACTCTGTTGTCTTCCTGTCCTTTGTCAGTGTACACATATTACTTTTCTTTCCATTAAGCTCGCTTTATTGTTCTGAATTTAGGTTAGACCCTTTTGATTAGCCTTCATGTTTCTGCCTACAGGTGATCACCGGTAGCAACGTACAGCTAGCTATAGGAAATTTCTCGTGAGAGATATTGTTATAAACAAGCCATATTTATCTGACTATACCTGTCACACATGCCCCATTTTCATTTATTTTTAATTCACATTCATATATGATCCAGATATGCACTTATACCAGATCAAAGTAGACTTATTCCCTTACCACTTCCAGTGTCTAACAACCAATTTTAAACTGCTGTTTCTTCAAAGACTGACTTAGCAGCATGTCAATTTTTAGACCCATTTACATATATGCATTTTTTAGGCGATTTATTTCTCTAGTACAAAACTTTTTGAAACATGTCATCATTGATAATTTTGAGCTCTCAATCCTCAGTGATAGCATGGTGACAAATCTGCAGCAAAGCTGTACAGTCCTTCCACAGGAATCTGTCGTGCCGCGAAAGAATCCGCGGCAGTAATCTGTCGCACGACAGAACTGGCGGCGACACTTCGGTCGCATATATTGCCAACAAAACTCTTTTCACAGAAACTCCACAGCACTCAAGCGGCACCCCATCCCCCCAAAAAAGCGATGCATAGCCGAAGCATGCTAAGTTTCGTATTGAACGCGTGTGCAAAAGTACAGTCAGAGAAGCTTAGAGGTCAATTAGGCTAAAAAGTTGCATGGAAACCTCTAGCTGGCAGCTAATTTCACTTTCTGTAGTCTCCTGCACACTACCCATGTGTTATAAAAAAGTGTAACACCAACCGTACGGAGTGTGTTCATGTGGTTTGCTTTGTAAGATGGACATTTAGTCAGATGGTACAAAATACATTGTAGAAATGTGTCCACAAACACGACAATGTACAAAGCATTACCTATCAACCGCGTCCAACAAATTCTAAATTATCAAATCTACATAATAATTGACGTTAGAAATGTTTCAAGCTCACACAGGAAAAGAGATGAATTATCATGTTCTGTGAAATGTACTAGTACCTATGGCACTAGTCCTCAACAGCTCTGTCGAGGCGCGAACTCTGGGTCGTTCGGCACGACTCTCTCTGTCGCACGACAGTACCTGCGACAGATCTCTGTCGCGCGACAAAGCCTGCGACAGAAATCTTTGTCGCACGATACGCGGCAGCAGAAATGTCTGCCGTGCGACACACCGCACTAGAGACGTTTTTGTCGCGCTACAGAAGCCACACCACGATCCTTTGTCGCACGACACAAAGAACGACAAGAAAGCTTGTCTTGCGAAATTAAATTTTGTCGCGCGACAGATGCGCGACAGGAAATTCTGTCGTGTGTTTTGATCGGGCATGCATGAAGAAATAGGACTGCTTACCATTCGAGGCAGGTGCGTGGTAGTGCTGAGCTGCTCTACGTCTCCACATCACGGCAACGCTCGTTCTTTTCACAAACGCCGACTTCAGGACAACTATTGCTACATTGCAAATACATCCTGGCCCAAGAACACGCGCACAAAATAACTTCGCCTGTGATTTCTGACTTCGAATCTTTAAAATGGGAGCGAGCGCTACCCTCTCTGCCAATCTAGAACAAAAAACACATTCGGCAGAGTACCTACTTCTGTCGTGATACGTCATATACGACACTTGGACAGCAGTGAACGGACCTATGCACTTTTTCAGTCATATGTGAACACTAAACACGCTTCAGTTCACTACGGTACCTCAAAAAACACAGTTCAAAACGTGTTCTTGTGATCCGCTGAGGTATGCACACCACGACGCCATGACCAAAAGGCTGAAAAAAAAGTCAACAAAGCCCCGACGGTGCCGGTGGCCGTTGTCACATATATTAGGAGCCTAAATTAAATTTTAAAGGAAAAAGGTGTGAAGAAAACGACGTGAATTAACCGAAGAAAAAAGAAGATGAAGAAGAAGAACTCGGTGAGGTTGTGACAGAAGATTTGTGGAGAAGAATTCGTTGAGGTGGAGGGAGATGATTGGTGGAGAAGAGAAGAAGGCGACGACATTGCTTACGTATACTAACGCCAAGGCTATAAAAGGGCGAGGGAGAGCGGGGCACGGGGGGCAACAGCAGAGAAGCGGAGGCTACTGCGGGCTAGGGGCACATTGGTTGGAAGAGAGCGACGCTGGCTACTGCTCCGGTGAGCTCGCGTTCTACGGCTTCGCATCGTGGACTTGCGGCCGTGCCTGAGCCCGTTCCGGCGATTCAACGGAGGACGCTGCCACCTGCTACGGCCAGGGGTGTCTCCAGCGCTGTTGCCACCCATCCGGGTGGTGGCTCCAACGCCAACAACACCCGCATCACCTCAACGGGCACTTGGACCGGGAGCTTATACGACGCAGCGCGCGACGCCATCAGCGACGCCAGCCCAAGCATGTCGAACGCCGCCTCGACGCCGGCTACTGGATCCATACAACGCCGCAGCCGCACCGAACCAACCGTGAGCACGAACGCCGATCAGTAATTGTAGAACGCTTGTAGTAGTAGTAGACGCTGGTAGCAGTGGGCCCGGGTCGTGTGTTTTTATAGTCTGTGTTTTGTGTTAGTTTTGTTAGTTTTTTGTTCAAGTGTGTGTCACGTAAGGTGTATTAAATGTGTGTCTATGTGTGTATACCTGTCCCCTAGTCTATTCTATCGGTCCGAGTGTTCACCGGGGAGATCCGTGACAAAGATAAGTGGCGGGCCTGCCAGGATTCATTTCCTTTTTTCTTTTTGGTTTAGCTCGGATTTTTCCGATCTGTCGACGGCAGAAAGTATGGACTTGGAAAAAACGTTCCAGCTGGCGCTCAAGCTAGGGTTAAGCAAGGAAGAGGCGATGCGTCTCTGTGATGAGGAGAAAGAAGAGGCAAAAAGGCAGAGAGAGGAAAGGGCGCAAGCACGCGCAGACGCTCGCGAAGCAGAAGAGCGCGAGGCGAAAAGAGCTCGCGATGCAGAAGAGCGAGAAAAGAGCTCGCGAGGCCGAAGAGAGAGAAGAGAAAAGAGCTCGCGAGGCAGAAGAGCGAGAAACTGGAAGAGCTCGCAAGGCAGAACACGAGAAAATAACGATAGAACGGGAGGAGTTTCTTTTATGGAAATAGGCGCGTGTCGCGTCAGGATATGAGGAGATAACCGACAATGACCAGCGTTCCATAGCGGGTACAAAATCTCCTAGACCGGCCAGAGTTTGCCCAAGAAAGCTGAAGGCTCCTTTCGATGACAAAAGAGATGATTTGCACGCATATCTGCAACGATTCGAGTGGATAGCTTTGGGGCAAGGCTGGGAGCGCAGTGAATGGGTCACGGCATTGAGCATGTGTTTAGTGGGAGAGGCGCTGAATATGTTTGGAAGGCCCCTGCTGCTGATTGCATGGACTACGAGAAAGTTAAAAAGGCGCTCCTCCAAAGATTCAGGCTTACGGCAGAGGGTTTTCGTGAGATTTCGCGCCGCGAAACCTGAGGAATCGAAAACCGCTAAGCAGTTTTCCTGCAGGCTAACAAACTATTTTGATAGGTGGTTTGATATGTAAAACACAGAAAAGTGTTTTGCAGTGGTGCGTGACAAGCTGGTCACATAGAAATTTTCAGCATGTTGCAGCTAAAAGCTAGAGCTATTCCTGAATGAAAGTTGTGTTCATTGGAACAGTTCGCCGACACTTCAGACCAATTCCTGGAGGCTCAAGGGCAAAGAAATTTGAGTAAGGCAAAGGAGGAAACCCAGAAGGTCGTAGAGACGGATGCGGCAAAACCAAGAGCATATGGCGTTGCATCTAAGGCGCCAGTAAGGTGTTTTCTCTGCGCCAAGTTGGGACACCGTGCAGCTGACTGTCGAACTAGTAGTGCTGCCCAAAAAACACAGGTTGTGTTTTAAGGTTGTAAGAGGAAGTTTCATACTCTGGATGATTGCCAATACAAAACGGAGGACCGAGCTGCATGCGTTGTCGACGCTAGGGTAGAACTTGTCAGGCCACCGGAAGTTCCACAGCTGAAAGAAGAGCAAACGCCGCTGGAAAATGAGGCAGCGAGTGGAACACCCAAGTCGAAAGCAGCAATGCCGGTGGTGGTTGGGCAAATAGGGGACCGTCCTATAATGGTGCTTAGAGACAGTTGAGCCAACACAGTTTTGGTTCGGAGAAGCCTGGTGAAGGACGAGGATATTACAGGGGAAGCGTCGGCCGTCACTGTTGTAGATAGTACAGTAAGGTACCTTCCTGAGGCCAGGATTGTAGTGTCCACGCCATATTATGCTGGGCTGGTATTGGCAAAATGCGTAGACGAACCCATCTACGACCTCATCTTGTGGAACATTAGTGCAAGAAGTGCCGAAGACCCCGATCCCGAGTGGAAGATGCTCGACGTTGAACATCCAAAGGAGGAAAGGCACACGACAGCTCAGACGGGTGCGGTCAGTTTCTCGTCGGCAGTGGAGACGCTCTTGTAAAGAGCTCAAGCGACAGCCCGAGCAACGCAGCGTCCGCTTTCTACTCCTGTTACGTTGTGCCTGA
Organism: Amblyomma americanum; assembly: GCF_052857255.1. NCBI lineage: Eukaryota > Metazoa > Arthropoda > Arachnida > Ixodida > Ixodidae > Amblyomma > Amblyomma americanum. Next base: position 137,894,905 of record NC_135502.1, read on the forward strand.
GCGTAACACCGGGCGAAATTGCCATTAGGCAAAAAGAAGACCCGAGCTTGAAGGCCTGCTTCGAAAGAGTCGGGGAAGAAGTGAAAAGAAAGAAGAGTCGTACGTCATTTGAATACCAATTGGTAAATGGCCTTCTGCACAGAGAACACATATTTACTTCAGGAAAGCGGGTCCAATAGTTGGTGTTACCAAGAGATATGCGAGAGACTGTGCTACACTTAGGACATGACGCCATTATGGCCGGACACCAGGGTGTTCAAAAAACGGTGTCTAGGATTACCGAGGAGTTCTTTTGGCCGAGTGTTCGGAGTGACGTTATGCGCTTTGTTCGCTCATGTGACGTGTGCCAGCGCACAGTTCTGAAGGGAAGAGTTGGTCCCGTACGTCTTGGCAAGATGCCAGCCATCGATCTACCGTTTCAGCGAGTGGCTCTTGACATTGTGGGGCCAATCTCCAGTATCCGTCAAAGGCAATAGATATGTGCTTATTCTGGTTGACGTGGCCACTCGTTATCCTGACGCTATTCCACTGAGAACTGTTGACAGTGTCCAAGTGGCGGAGGGTCTTGTGGAAATGTTTTTGCGTTATGGGTTACCGAGGGAAGTTTTGAGTGACCGTGGCTCGAACTTCACATCGGTACTAATGAAGGATGTTAACCGGCTTTTCTCAGTAAGGCAGTTACTGACAACGCCTTACCATCCCATGTGTAATGAGCTTGTAGAGCGGTTCAACGGCACCCTCAAAAATATGATCATAAAAATGTATCAGGAGAGTCCTACTGATTGGGATAGATATCTCCCAGCTCATTTGTTCGCTTACCGCGAAGTACCGCAAATTAGCTTTGGGATCTCGCCCTTCGAGATGTTGTATGGGAGAACCGTTAGTTTCGCTTTCATTTTTCATTCAGAATGTGTACGCGAGCTCGAATGTATTTGCAGCACCGGAGCAACACAGTGATTGCTAAGTTGCCAGTTATGAAAAATAAGAAGTGATTAAACATGATATATTTCTTAGGATTACAAAGTTACCATGAATTCGCCCCTTGCCAATTTTTTTTTGCTTTCACTCGAGCGCCTTCATTTCGATTGTGGCAAAATATAAAAAAATTGTAGCCTATGTCGTCGTCGAAAGAGGAGGGGAGCATGAAATGTATAGTAGGCAAAGCAGAGCAAATTCTTCGACGGCTCCCTCCCGAACAGATATCCCGGAATGCTACGTACGAATTTGGGACGTTGCCTTCGTGTGGGGTTCCTTCACTAGTTCAAGGTATTCGGTGGCAGTGACGTTGGCACGGGACAGGTGTACTGCGGTCGTACGGCAGCGTTGATGCGAATACGCGTAACACGGATCTGTGGCATGGATTCAATGGCGGTGTTAGGTACTCATTAAGGGATGCGTCAAGCCTGTTTGCTGTTTACCGCAATCCAGGGCGCGGCGCCTTCCAGCCTCCCTTCTGCACGCGCGTCGTCCTGGCGCCGCGACGTTCGAGCGAAGAGGCCGCTCGGCTTACGCGCTGCGCTTGAAACCCGAGCAACCTTCCGAAGCACGCACAGGAACGGTGGCAGGGCATTTGTGGTGAGGTGGATCAGAGAGGTGGGAGAGGGTCTGGAGGGTGCCGTGTTTATGTTGGATGGGCACAATGTCGCTAGGCCTGTAGCATTGCTCTTCATAAAATTAAATTAATCAACAAAACAGAGCGGCGATTGAGAGCAACATATACCGATGAGAAAGGCAGAGTGCGGACTCCAGGGTCGTATCTAAGCAATCGAAGCGCTCAACAGATGTTTCTGCGGTCCAGTAGACCTTTGGCTCCCTTTGGCGCACTCACGGCCCACACAGCGTGCTTCCACTCGCAGCTGGCCGTTTGCAAATTAAGCGGGGGGGGGGGGGAGGCAAAAATGTTCGCTTCAGGTTCTAGCAGCTGTAGGTCATGTTCTCTGCCCGGTGCGCTGTGGTGTATAGACGATGTTCACGAGTTTAACCAGAACGGGAGCTGAAAGCACTAAATGCCTAAACCGCCTGCGTGTTGTGCAATGCAAGTGCACGTTAAGGACGCCGGATTCCCGAACATAGTATAAAGCTTCCCACAACAGCGTCTCCGATATCCCGGGTTTAGCTTTCGGACACGAAACGCCCCATACCAGGGAATTTACTTTTTATGGAATGCAAATGCCCCTCTTGCTACTCGTTAGGCCTTAGTGAGCTAGGTACATCGATGCAAAATAAAAATTTTTGTTTTCCCCACTTTGCACTTATGAGTTTCTCAAGCTCTTCTGGGGACCTAATTAACTTCAGGTCTCCACAGTTGCCTTCCTTTCAGTTGACAAAGTAATTGCTTCAAAAAATAGCTAATTTTGGTTCTATTGCTTGTGCGTGATTTGGTGTGTAAAGCAGAACTATTTGGCGCAGACATTACTCCGATTGAAACATAACGTCGCAGGACGTCAGCGTAATGATATCTCTATTCATTACGATGCAGTCGTAACTGCTTTGCCTTGATATGGATTCAGCAAAAGAGCATGTTATTATCAAAACAACCAATGAGCCCACACATTCATAGCATAGGTAATATTCCAACAATTTTATTGGCATTTGTAATGAAATCAGTCACACGTCTTTTTTCTTTTTAGGCTGCAAGTGAACCAAATTTTTCTTGCCGCTGCAAGTATGTTCTCGGCTGCGAAAGTATGTCCTCGGCTGCGAAAGCGCGTTTGTACTTGTCTCATAATTAAGTTTGATCGTCATGTGGAATGTTGGTTAACAATCTTGTCGATGCATTAGTAAAACGGGGATAAAGGCTACTGCTTCACATGTGCATGCGATGTTGTCACAGGAACAACGCTAACATATTTCCTTCCTTAAAGCACATGAGCTAGGGCTATATTGTCTTTTTTTTTCATTTCTTCTTCTTCATTTAGTCAAACATGCAGCCCTGAGGTCAAACCAGCTTTACATTTTTTGAAAAGAACATCCTTGCACCTCGACGATACTACAAGGAGTATTAGGGTTCCATGCACCCGTTCATGCAAATTTTTTAAGTTCTTTGGAGCAGGATGGAAGCATGTGTAACAGAAACTCCTAATTTGTCAGGTGTAAGAGTGTGCATGGAATTATATTCCCTTTAAAGGTGCGAATTTTTTTTAGTGTGGAGAGTAGCTGCGCTGCATTAATTTGCGCGACGCTGGCACGCTCACCGGAGATAATGAAACTTAACAGCTTAATCTGTGACCAGTACAAGCGGATTGCTTTTATACCAACTGAGTTACGAAACTACGTCGATACTAGCGTAACACTTTAGCAACAGCGACTCGCACTCGCCGCATCCTGATCGCATGTTGTTTCTCAAGCAAGAACCCACTAGTGCATCGAAACATCCGTGTTTTCGAATTGATATCATTCCGATAAATACGAGCTGCTTTGGCATGTACCGCAATAGAAGTTCTCAGCCTGTGCGTCACTAACGGTGACGATGGCGTCGTGGTCGATCTTAATTAAGACTTGCCGCAACGCAGCCGATACCCCAAGCATATGGTCATTAAAAGTTGTTTACCAGTACAGCAAACGTGGGCATAAAGTATCGTTCACTCGCAGGCCAGTCGCTCGCTGCTCGATTTTCCAGCTTTCCGAGTGCCAGTCGGAAGTTGCTAAGCCAATCAGTGAGCGAACGGCAGCGAGCGAGCCGAGCTTTCGGCAACGACGCTGCTAAGCCTAGCCGGTTTCACATCGTGGCGGCAGCCCAGTGCACTTCAGAACTGGCTAGTGCAGGGGTGGTGCTCTCGCCATCGTTTTACAGCGAACCTCGTCCCAAAGTAAAATAAAGATATGCTTGGTTTCCGCGACACCTTCAGGAGCGGAGCCAGCTGAGGCCAGGAGAGCCAAAATTGAGCAACAGCAATTAAAGGCATATGCGAAGACATTTATTTGTATTCCTCTTATCGCTTCTACCAACAACTCGATATTGGCCAACGATACTCCATCCCACGGCTTAGTATGGATTTTAACAAACATTACTATCGCATTTTTATGATGCTGGCGGCCGGCATCCAGGCTGGCATGCCGGCCCCGAGATCGAAGGGCTCCCTTTGTTTATCATGACGCTTAATTATATGGCCGTGGTGCACATCAAAACCGCCAGATATCCTCCTGTTCGCTTAGGTTGTCGTACAACCAGTCACACTGGGGACCAGCGCACTTTAGAGGGCAGAGCGCGGGGGCGCAGGAGCTAGCTTGGTCAAAACAGACGAAACTCTCGAAAGCGTGCGATAGACGTCAGTCCCAAGACTGAATTCTCATTTCAACTGAGAACCAAACCAGGAGGAGGCCCGCAGGTCGCCCTTGCAGGTGTGAGCAATTTATTATTTAATTGTCCCTCAATGGCCCACGAGGGACAATACAGGGGGTTGGGCTGAGGAGACAATTAGCAAGGATACAGATGATGTTCGATAGCGGTTTTGAATCTGCTGTAGTCGATGATGGTTGCCACTTCGGATGGAAGGTCATTCAAGTCTCGGGATGTTTTCATTTTCAGGAAAAAAGACGTGTGATATGTTTTGGCGAGAGCTTTCACACGGTAGACAGCATTAGGGTGACAATTACGGGAAATACGTTGAGCGCGTGCGTTAGGGATAACGTCTTGATTAAAAGTATGGAAAAGTTCAGGATATAAGGAATTTATGATATTCCCGCTGCCACCTGTCTACCCAGCCGGTTAATCGAATGGGAACAGGCGGACCCCCGGCCTAGTACTTGGCTCTCCAGGGGTGCACCTCGTGGGAAAGAGAGCCTGCGCCTAAAAATTCCCGTCAAATGTGGGCAATAATGTGCGTTGTTGAGCTGCTGCCTGATCGCAAGCGACTGCTGGTCGCATGCCCTTTGCGGCTTGCAGGGCTGAATGGGCACTAAAGGTGCGTTCACGGTTGCGAGTCCCATAGTTCGCGCAAGTTAAGCCCATTGGACAAGGGGGAGTGGCGGAGGCGGGAGCCCCGAACAAGTGCACCCTTTTATGGAAGTCGCTTGTGAAATCATTTCACATAACTCCTCAACGAATCTGTAGAGTCCGGGGGTATAACGCCACAACACCTGACCGATATCCGGGTACTTGTTCCGCCGGGAAATTCAAGCGAAGGTGCAAAGCAGCACCCCATGCGCGCGAGTTTTCTGGCCGTCCATGTTCAAATCGGCTCAAGCACGCCGGCCGCCGCATTTCACCTTCGGCTTCATACGCTGTTTTTTATATTTAGCGAGATTTTTTGTCACCATCATGAAATTTTCAGCGAAGGCAATGAACGACGTCGTAAAGTAGTTTTTTGCTATTTTATGATAAGCAGCACGTCACTGCCGCTCAAAACATTCTCTGCCAACACTGGATTGGTGTTGCACTAAAGAGCGTTAGCTATGGGGGCTTCAAGTGTTTCAATAGCGGTGCTCAGAAAACGTGGAAAAGACAGAATACAAACACCTGAGTGTGTTTCGTTTCGGACACTTTCTTTCTAAGATACAAGCAGCACCATCTACTTTGAAGATTTTACGATACTATTGCGATTTACAGCCATCTTCGTTATATCCGGTATGTTTCCTCATATATCAGGTAATGAATTCCATAAACGCGTGCATAACAACAAGACGAATCGTTCGACCGCATTCGGAACCCTCTGCGACAAACGGTTACGCCGTAATGTCCATCTAGAATTCCCCGAAATGCATGGTTTCAGGGCGGAAAGGTCGTCGTCGATGCGAATACCACACATATTTCGGGGTTCATCTTAATATTTATTTTATCCTCAGTAACATGACAAGTCATTCGACACCACTTACAACATTCTGCATCAATCGGGCGGCCCCCAAATTTCATACAAATGGGGTCCCCAGGGTTCCACTTCGATAGCTGCTGTACTGGCATATGTAAAACAGATTGAAGGTATGGGTGACAACTGAGGCTTTAAGCGCCCGCTGTTGCTATGTGATGTAGTGTGGTAACTGCCTTGGCCAATTGACCTTCCCTGCAGACAGACGTGCCCCTGACAAACGTAAGTTGTAAGAGCTGACGCTCTTAAATCTGAAACGCGGAAAAATGATATCGGGATTGATTTGAACATTTGTGTTGTGTTGTGTTGGGTTTTATGGCGCATAGGCAACTAAAGCCATCATGCGCCAAGCTGGAGGTATAGGAGAAATCTCTGGATGATTTTATGGAAATGTGAAAATCGTCGCTGGTGCAGAGTGCTTAAATAGTTAAAATTACCTCATGATGATGAAGGAAAAAGCTGCTAGAAATGGGTACTATTAAAAACGTTTAAAGGGGGTCGGGTCACCTCAGCAGCCATCCTTACTAGGGTAAGGATCTCGAGGCTTCCAACCAATCAAATACAGACCTCACCCTTTTTCTCAGGATTGAGGAATGGCCGAGGTGTGTCAGGCGAAGTACTTGGTCATGATTTAAATATTTTTAAGAAAACCAGCTTCTGTTAAAAATCTAAAAACACAGGACATGTCCACAATTGCGTTATCACTCAAGAGCAGTGCTGGATGAAAAGGGATGCACTGGTTATAAAACGGAGAAAAACACATTTTCCGTAGCCTTTCCAGTTTAGAGCATGAAATTAAAATGTGAGTCACTGTACGTTCATCTCCGCATGTAGAAACTGGTATGTCTTCTTTCCTTAGCAGAAAGTTGTGTGTGAAGTGTGTGTGACCTATCCGGAGTCGGCAGATAATGACCTCTTTGAAACGTTTCTGGTGCACACATGACTTCCGTTCACCTAGGACTGGTTTTATTAACCGTAGTTTGTTATTTAGTTCGTTGTTCCAGGTGGACTGCCATTTTTTTCTTGCATTAATATGTATTAAGTTCATGCAATCTCTATAGGGCACATTTATGTTTTTAATTTGCTTTTCACAAGCTTGAGCAGCGCACAAATCTGCTCTTTCATTGCCCTTTATGCCAACATGACTTGGTACCCAGCAGAGTCTTATGTTTTGTCCTTGAGCTATGGCTGTTGTAATGTTGTGTATGAGGTCGCCAAGCAGCGGGGTTATTGCATTTCTAGGATGAAGGGCTGTGAGCACACTTAGTGAGTCTGTGTAAATAATACTGTTGGGTAGGTTCTCGTTTAGTATTTTTTCTATGGCTACACAAATGGCGTAACATTCCGCAGTGAAGATGGAAGCGCACTGTGGAAGTCTTAATATTTTATTCCAATTTCTCTGTACAACTGCACTTCCAACGTATGCATCTGTTTTGCAACCGTCGGTATAAAATGCTGTGAAAGTAGTATACTTTTCCTCGAGTGTGAGGAATTCTTGTATTATATGTTGTTGCGGAATTTGTTTCTTACGGAACTGTGTTAGAGTGAAATCACAGATTTCAGGGAAATTGTGCCATGGCGGCAGTGGACCTCGCCTTCGGGCAATGTTTGGCAATACGTCTAATATGCTAAGGTTCCGGCACATGTCTTCAAATCGCAAGAGGAGAGGCCGAGTAGCTTGCGGCTTGCTGTTGAAGAGTGTTCTAGAAAGGCACTTTGTGGCGATAGGGTAACTTAGATGTTTATGCAGTGAACGAATTTTTAGAATGTATGAGCATGTGAGTATGGCTCTTCTATCTGTAAGCGATGGTTCATTGGTCTCTACATGTAGACTGTTTATGGGTGATGTCCTATATGCACCAGTGGAGAGATGTAAACCTAAATTATGCACCGGATCTAGCCGTTTGAGGTACGATGGTCTCGCTGATCCATACTCTACACATCCGTAATCCAGGGTAGAGCGTACTACAGAGCGGTATATTTGTAACAGACATGTCCTATCGGCTCCCCAGTGTTTTCTCGACAGTACTTTGAGTATGTTCAGGGATCGAGAAGCCTTCTTTTTCAGCGCATTTATGTGAGGCATAAAGGTGAGCTTTCTGTCGAATGTTACACCTAGAAATTAATGTTCTTTTTTCACGGCTAAGTCTATTTCGTTCAGGTGTAGGGTGGGATCTATCTGCTTGCCTCGTCTGAGTGAAAAAAGAATGGCCACCGATTTCTGTGGAGAAAAACGGAAGCCATTTTGGTCTGCCCATATTGCCAGTTTATTTATTGTTAGCTGTATCTGTCGTTAACATGTTGATGTATTCGAGGATGTCTAGGCTATCTGGAGATCATCTACATAGACAGAATACATTACGGACCTCGGGATTATTTTCCTGATAGAATTCATTTTTACAATAAAGAGTGTTGTGCTCAAAATACATCCTTGAGGTACTCCGTTTTCTTGGATAAACTTCTTTGAAAGGGTTAAGCCTAGGCGGACGTGAAATGTACGGTTAGACAAAAAGTCTTTAAGGCAGTTCAACATCCTGCCGCGGATGCCCAGTTCAGCCAGGTCCTGAATAATCCCAAATCTCCACGTTGTGTCATACGCCTTCTCTAAATCGAAGAAGACAGCGAGACAATGCTGTCTGTGTACAAAAGCCTCACGAACAGTGTTTTCAAGACGAACCAGGTGGTCGGTGGTGGAGCAAGCCTTTTTAAAACCGCATTGATGGACATCCGGAAGCTCCCGGTCTTCTAACACGAATGATAGTCTGATGTTCAATACACTTTCAAAAGATTTCGCTAGGCAGCTAGTCAGAGCTATGGGCCTATAGCTGCTAGGAAGGGTAGAGGGCTTTCCGGGTTTTAATAGAGGAATAATAACGGCCATCTTCCAGGCTTCAGGAAGTTTCCCCGATACCCAAACTTTGTTAAAAAAATTTAAAAGCGCCTCCACAGCCGGTTCAGAGAGATGAGCCAGCATTTGATAATGTATTTCATCTGGGCCAGGTGCAGTTTGCTTACCAGCGGACAGCACTCTATTAATTTCTTGGATTGTAAGTAGGTTATTATAGGGCTCATTTGAACTGCCACTTGTCGGCAGTCTTTGTTTTTCAGCTTCGTTTTTGTATTTCAGGAATGATTCTCTGTAGTGAGATTAACTGGAAACTTCAGAAAAATATTCACCCAAAATATCTGCCTGCTCTTCTAAATTTGTCTGTATGCCAGGGGTTGATAGAAACGGAACTGTGAATGGGGAGTAGCTGCCATTTATCTTTTTTACCATCTCCCACATTTGTTTTGACGTAATTGAGCTGTTTATTGAGGACACCTAACCTTGCCTTGAAGTTTTTTCTCCATTACGGCGAATATATCGAGCTTTTGCTCTTGCCTTTTTAAAGCTTATTAAGTTCTCGTGCGTTGGGTACCTACGAAAAATTCCCCAAGCTTTGTTTTGTTTCTTTTTTGCATCTCTGCATTCTTGTGTAAACCAAATTTTGTGATTCTGCTTTACTACTCCAGATGACCGAGGAATTGCTAGGCGTGCAGCTGTTAAAATGCAGTTCGTGATAGCTTCATTCAGTTGGTCTATGCTGAGGTCATCTGAAAATATTTTATCTAAGCTAGCCCTTTCTCTAAAAAGTTCCCAGTCGGCTAATTGTAACTTCCACCGTCGTGGTTTCGTTGGGGTGAGTAGTGGTGGGGATGTTAGGCTTATTGATACAGGGAGGTGATCGCTGCCGTATGGGTTATCAATGACATCCCATTTAAAATCACAAAAGATAGAAGGTGAAGTAAAAGACAAATCTATGCAACTCATTTTTCCCGTGCTCGGAGAGCAGTATGTATCTTTGCCGGTGTTAAGAAGGCAAACATTATTACTTAGAATAAAATCTTCTAAACTACGACCTCTTGCATCAGTGTGTGCACTGCCCCAAAAACCGGAGTGGGCATTAAAATCACCAACTAGCAGATATGGCTCCGGTAGCTGTTCTAAAAGGGATTCTAAATCATGAAGTGTTACTGTTAGGTGTGGTTCAAGATATATGGTGCATATTGTGAGTGTTTTAAAATGAAGAATGGTGACTGCGACGGCTTCGTATTTGGTTTTAAGTTTGATCTCGCGGGTTGCCACACCATTCTGGATGACAATGGCAACACCTCCAGACAGTTTGCTTGCTTGCTCTCGGTCACACCGAAAGATATTGTACTTGTTTAAAATATTTTTTTGTTTTGGACCTAAGTTGGTCTCCTGTAAGCACAAAGCCACCGGGGACATTGTGTTTAAAAGCTCTTTTATGTCAGAGTAGTTATTTATTAGTCCTCGGCAGTTCCACTGTATAAGGAACGCCATATTTGACTAGTGTAGTTAAAACTTAGGGTACCGGTTTTGGGGGTGCCAATACCGGGGTCTTTTTTCTTTTTCGCTCCAGGGAGCTGTGCCTCTGCTGCAGCAAAGGCGAATTCTGAGTTGTGTCCATCGCCTCATTAGAGGCTCTGGACTTCCGCGGTGAACCCGCAGGTGTACGGTTTGTGGGCTTCTCCCGACTGGGGGAAGCCTTACGGGCGGCCGACTGAGGGGCCGGCGGGCCCTTGCTCAGAGGTGGCAGGGCAGCCTTCGCTGCATCTGCCGGGGGCGGGGGTGGCCCTGCCTCAGGCATTTCCTGGGCAGTGGCCGAAGCCTGGTGTGGTGTGCCGCCCCTGCGCACCACATCGGCGAAATTTGTTTTTGCCGTGAACTGGAAAGCTGATGGGAGTCTTTTCCGAGCTTCTTGGTATGTTATGTTTTCCTTTGTCTTTATTGTTATTATTTCCTTCTCTCTCTTCCAGGTAGGACATGACCTCGAGTACGCGGGGTGATCCCCTTCGCAGTTCGCGCACAGTGGTGAAGCACTGCAGTCCACAGATTCATGATTTTTTGACGAACATTTGGCGCATGTTTGGCGGCCACGACAGCTCTGTGAGCCATGGCCAAATCTTTGACATTTGAAGCAGCGTCTGGGGTTTGGGATGTACGGTCTTACATTTATTTTGAGATATCCTACTTCTATGGTTTCGGGAGGAGGCTGGAGGCAAAGGTCAGGACTATGTGTTTTGTTGCTATTTCCTTGTCATCTTTTCGGATTTTAATACTATGTACTTCGGTGACGCTCTGGTCTTTCAGACCCTCCAACATCTCTTCTTCAGAAAGGTTCAGGAAATCGTGTTCAGATATTACTCCTTTCACTGTGTTTAGTGATCGATGTGCAGTAATGGATACAGGAATGTCTCCAAAGGACACTATGGATGGGAGTTTGGGAAATTGCACTTTGTCTCGGATTTGGAGGAGTAGGTCGCCACTGGCTAGCTTCGTCACCTTGTAGCCAAGGCCCAGGGCGTCGGTAAGAGATTTAGAAACAATGAATGGGGACATTTTCCTAGCTGGTTGATCTAGATTTTCACTATGTACGACATGGTACCTAGGGAAAACTTCTTTTGTTTTTTGCAGGAACTGCGTAGTGGCATCGGTCCGCCCTCGTTTATGAGGGCGATCATTTGTTGAAGGAAAGGGATCCATAAAAAAAAGTTGTTTTTCGGCTGCGGTGGCAGCCACCCACCACGGAGCCCAACATGGGGACGGGAGAGAAGGTTGCAAGCAAGGCCTGCCCGCGTCAGCTGTACACCGCAACTATAACCGAATATGACGCAACTCAGGGTAGGTCGTCACACAAGGTTAACCCTCGCCGCCAGGAAAAAGGAGAAACCAAGAAGTGAGTAGGGGATAGGAGAGTTGTGAGACAGAGATAGGAAAGTGAAAGATGGAGGGGAGGATAGGAAAAGGCGACTGCCGATTCCCCCCGGTCGGGTCAGGCCGGAGGTGCCGTCTGCAGGAAGCTGGGGCCAAAGTGGTGTGTTGCCTCCGCCAAGGGGCCTTAAGGGTCCAAACGCTCGGCATCGGCTCAACCACCAGGAACCCCTTTTCCCCGGACACGGCGACGCCACGCACGGCGAAGCGTGGGTGCTCGGGTCCGTGGTGATGCACAGTTCACCATCATCCCCTTGCGGGGATGTCACTGCGGATGCTCGGGAACCCGCGGTGTCGCCACTCACCGTCGCGACGCCTGCAAGCTGCAGGCGCCCCCCTGCGGGGATTTGAACATTTATACAAAGAACTGCGTGCATGTACATACATGCCGCCTTTGTGATAGCCGGATGAATATGGCGAGAATTTTTCTCTGATTGACAAATAACGATTCTCTTCCGCGATGCGCGTATATGTGTCCTTCGCCTTCTCTGGGCAGGAAGTATTAGCGGTACAGTATGTTACATGCCTTGACGAACACGTCACAGCAGCCAGGAGGACACTGACTTTCAGCTGCGCTATTCGACTTGCGCACATCGATTGGTGTGCAGGCGCTGTCGTGGCTGGCTACATGACGCCACCCCAAGAACGTGAGGATGCGCAGGCACCGCTGGCTTCGTCGCTTGTGCACTACAGCTTTCTGGGCTTTCAAAGCCGCATTCCCTTGAGCATGCACCACTTTCTTCACACTGTCATGTGGGAACAGAAGGGAATTAAGTGGGTGCTCGAGCAGTGCCTCTCCTGTACGCCAATTCTCGTTCGGAGAGAGAGCCAGGTCGCCGGAAGCGAGTTGAAAACTCGACTCGCTATTGTCAATTAGCACTTTATTTCGCTCGGTGCCCGTCACGAACAAACCAGAGCACCTCGCAGCCTCTTCGCGACTCGCCACAGTGATCGTGCTTTAACGCACCTTTGGTCAATTTTATCCTACCGCTGTCACACGGCGGCACATCGGTCGTGCGACACACCCCACAACTGGTATCTGCCGCGCAGCACATTCCACGACAGGCATCTTTCGCGCAGCACATCCCACGACATGCTGTTCTGTCGCGCGACAGGACCACGACAGGCACTTTTGTCGCATGAAATTAGGCGTTATAAAACTCTGTCGCGCCACTGAATCCACGATATGCAACTCTGTGGAGGCACGCAGTCTCTGTCGCGCGGCGCGACTCCCACTGCCGCATGATAGTACCTGCGACAGGAATCTGTCGCGCGACAAATGCTGCGACAGGGACCTTCTTCGCACGACAAAATACAGTAAAGATGTCTGTCGTGCGGCATATTGCGGCATATTGCGAGGCATGAATTAGGAACAGTTGGGGATAAGACCTAATAGGAAAAATTTAAATATACAACATTATGCTCAAGATACTGCCGTGCTGAGTCACTCCGGAGATGAACTGTAAAGCATGATCGGTGAGTTAGACAGGCAGAGCAGAATGGTAGGTCCTAAAATTAACATGAAGAAAACCAAAGTCATGCCGAACTGACTAGCAAGGGAGCACCAGTTCACAATTGGAAGTGAGGTGCTGAAGGCGCCCGTGTACTGTGCAATGCCAGTACACGTTAAAGATCCCCAGGTGGTCGAAATTATTCCGGAGTCTTCCACTACGGCACATCTTCCTTTCTTCTTTCACTCCCTCCTTTATTCCTTCCCTTACGGCGCGGTTCAGGTGTCCAACGGTATATGAGATGCTACGCCATTTCCTTTCCCCCCCAAAAAACCAATTAAACCAATTAAAGTAAGGTGCTGGAAGTAGTAAAGAAATACTAGGGCAGATAGTGGCCGCTGATTGGAATTGTAAGAGGGAAATAACTAGAAGAATAAGATTGGGCTGGAGCGCATATAGGAGGTTCTCTGAGATCATGAATGGCTTTTTACCGATATCCCTCAACAGGAAATTATACAACAGCCGTATCTTACCGGCACTCACCTATGGGGCATAAACGTGCATGCTAACGAAAAAGATTCAGCTTAAGTTAAGAAAAACGCAGCAAGTTATGAAAAAATTGATAGATGTAGTGTTAAGGAACCGGAAGCAAGCAGAGAGGGCGAGGGAACGAACGAGAATTATGTCTTTGACGAAATGAAGGTAAAGCAATGGGCTTGGGAAGGGTGTGTAATGCGAAAGCAAGATACTCGCCGGTCCTTAAAGGCAAAGGAGTAGATTTCAAGAGAAGCCAAACTCAGCAGGGGGAGGCAGAAAGTTAGGTGGGACGATCAGAATAAGAAGTTTGCGGGCATACGTTGGGCGCTTTTGGCAAAGAACAGGGTTAATTGAAGAAATAAGAGAGAGGCCTTTGCCCCTTACTGGCCGTAGTCACGCTGATGATTATGATAATAAAACTCTTCAAAATGACCTGAACATGCTCAGCAATAATTTGGCGAACTTACAAGGTTGTGTTGAACTACCTCCCAGTATTAAAACCATTGTACTTCAGAGCGCACAGATGTGAGCTGTTTGAAGTATGCCCAACAAGGAGGCGGTGTTTGCACACCCCCATTGTCCACATCCTCTAGTACATTCAAGTTCTTCGACTAGCTATCATATCAAAATTTGTGTTTGATTTTGGAGCATGCGGGTCTGATGAGAGCAACTGTGTTTCGGGCTGCCCTTAAAGTACTCACCTTGATTTTCTTTGGGGAACATGTGGGTAAGTTCAAATTGGTTTGCCCCTATTCGACAGGCATCAGTCCGATATCCCTACCGGAGTGGCTAATGAGATCAAACGCAAATTTTTCTCCTTAGAGGCTGCCCACATCAGTCCAAAGTGCGACCGCTGGTGAGCCAGGTGCGCTGCCAGCCTTGCGCAATGCAGCCTAAATGACGGCAGCCCCCACATGGGCTGCCAATTTTAGACCCACGTAGGCCCAGTTCCATAACGCGCATTAGGCCCACAGGTGCCGCATATATTGCCCACGTCGAACCTACAGGAGTACCCTATTTATCGCCTACTTTGTGCTGCTGGGGCTTGTACAAAATTTTTTTCATTAAAGGGAAGCTTTCCCAGGTCTTGTGCTCTAACCCAATGCACGGCCCTGTCGGGCCAATATCTCCCCCAAATAAATCTGCCGATTCAGTAAATTGTATTAGGACAAGAGCAAAATAATCAGTCACTTTATTGTGAAAACGAAGCAGTTTCATTGCTTTCGGGGATTTCCGTAATGTTGAGTATAATTGTAATAAACGTGACTAGTAATTGGCGTCCACGCAAGCGCAGCCATATGGTGAAGCTATGCTGTTGCAGAAACATCGTACTTGGAGAAAAATTCTCTAGCCAGACGTTCGATCCCGGGACTACCACCTTGCTGGCGCAATCGTCCGCTTAACATAGTTAGCCAGGAAAACTAGCATGTCAAAGAGCGAGGGTGAATCCATCATTAACGAGCAGCGCGAATGCTGTTGGCGCACTGTTCCAGGGCGAACCCGCAAGGTGGAGTATATTTGTAATGAAAAACATTTAGTCATAAGTTCCTCCCAAGTGCAACTATGAAAAAGAGATCTACAGCATCCCCCAAAACTCCGCAGTTAAAAAAAATTATTTGCAGTAAGAGGTTCATACCCCGTACGACCATCCAATTGTGGCTGTCGCTCTTTCAATGGAGCGGACCAAGACGGCTGGAATGTGGTAGTGCCAGAGCAAAATGATCATTCAATCAAAGGGGCTAAGGGTTGGTCCAGATGTTTTGTAGAAATCTCTCAAGGTGGAGTATATCTGCATAAACAAGCATTTTTTTTTCATTAACAGCCACTCAAGAGAAGCGTTGCAGCTACAAAATGGCAGCTGCACATTCTTCTCAGAATCTTTGTAGGCAAAGAACAATTATTTCTCAAACCGCTTTCGATCCCGGTACTAGCGCCTCACCTGGGCAGTCGCTCTTCCAACTCAGCTTATCCTTGCTGCTAGCACATTATAGGGAGAAGACGAATTCATAAATAACTCGAAGTGCGAACTGTGTTGGTTCAGGGCTCAATGGTAATCGCTAAGGTGGTAGAAGTTTCTAATTGCGGAGCAATTAATGCCTAGCCTCATCTCATGCGCAGTTATAAGGCAAGGAATATAAGATAGCTTGCGCAGAAACTTCGCAGCTAAAGAATTTTGTCCTAGTCTGGTTTTCATTCCTGGCTTTACCCCTTAACCGCTACCGTACCTTTACCTATTGAACTAAGCAGAACGGTAGCCAGAATATAGCGCTACGACAATATGGTCAACAATCTAAGTTGAAATGGTGTAGGTGGAATGTTTTTATAGAAAATCCTTCAAAATTGAATATCGTGACCATCATCGTCAGCCCAACTATATGCCCACTGCAGTGCAAAGAACACTGCCATGTCCCTCCAGTTAACCTGGTTCTTTGCCAGCTGTGGCCACCGTATCCCCGCCGCAAACTTCTTAATCTCATCCGTCCGTCTAACTCTCTGCACCCCCTGCTAAGCTAGCCTTTTCTTGAAATCCACTCCGTTACTCAAGGACAGCAGTGTGGCTTCAAAGTAAGGCTAATCAGCCTCCAAAGAAACTCTGCCATTAAAAAAAACCGTCCCGCTCCGAGGTAAGAACATGTAAACACCATTTCAACGAGACAGCAGCTCAATTGTGGTAACGGAGACGGCTAGGTAATAGCAGGACGAGAGCGAACTATTCAAAGATGCGAAGTGAGAATGGTGTTCGGAAACCCTCAATGAGCAGGTGACTTTTATTAAAGGAGCTTTTAATCGCAAAAATCCACCCAAGAGCAGCCTAAAGGTTACATATCTGTAATCTATACTGGTTTCTCATAGCTATCTATAGTTGAACCAAAATTCGTCCTCCTCGTGGGTTCCATCTAAGGACCACCGCCTCACAGGCGCAGTCACTCGAGGAACTTACCTGGGAGCTAGACGCGCGGCTACATATGGTAGGGTGAGAGCACACTTATCGATAACTTGAAGGGGGCACAGCAGAACAGGAGTTGTGATTAAAGTAATATTCGTGTTGGTTGTGTATACGAAACTGAGCCTAACACCTAACCGAGGAAGTTCATAAAAGAAATCAGTTAAGAGTAGGCAAGCATATCGTAGGACGATGTGTAATAAACGAGAAGTTACTGAAAAGCATCCATCCGAGCACAACCATGTAGCTACTTAGAAAATGTATAGAGCTTCCACAGTATCTTCGAATCTGACGAAAAAATTTTCTGGTCCGGGGTTCTGCCTAGAAACACCCCCTCAACGAGCAGTCGCTTTACCAACTGAGCTAACCAGGCTGGCAAGATTAGGGAAATTTGAGAGCGCAATGACCTATAACTTAAAGTGAATATCGCGTTGCAATGTTTTATAGGAATCCTTACACGTGGATAAATTTGTTATTAACAAGCAATTACTCAGTAGCAACCACACAAGCGCCCTTCTACAGCTGCAAAGCAAAGCTTTACATCTTCGGAATAATTTTTGCAGTTAAGGCAAATATCCTTCCGGTGTAGTGTCGAGCCTAGAATGGTCACCTAACGGGGACAGTCGTTCTTCCAACAGAGTTAATCGGGGCGGCAAGCATATGGTAGGGCAAACGTGAATTGGTAGGCTGAACGCGAATATTTGCTCCTTTTTTAGACATATAGTCACCCTTGTGGCATCCCCAAAGAAATGAGACCAACATTGCTCTCACTTAGAGCTATTGATTAATTTGCTTGCGCTCTCCTTTAATCTAGCGATTCCAGTTAATTTTATTTGTAAAGACGACGCACCGATGAGGTACACGTCCAGGGCTCGAACATAGGAACAGGATCAGTCATTTAATATTGAATTTTTTTCGAGCTCTACACTTTATGTTGTAGTCGTGCGGCTGCGTATGGAAGGATGCCAATAAGTATACTCTCCACAACAACAAATTCACTCAACATAGGTGGATTTCCATAAAACATAGGATAAACACGGCTCCCACTTCGTGTTACTTGTCACCCCAATTTCGCGTTTTTTTAAGCTAGCAGTCTTCGTTAGCTCACTTAGTAGAGCGGTTGCCCCCGAGACACTTGCGTCCAGGAATCGAACACCGCACAGAGCGAATTTTTCTTAGTCTAATACTGCAGGAGAAGCTTCACCGCTTTCCTCTGTAAGTGTTTGGCTGCCATTTGGTGGATGCTAATTAGTAATTGCCGCTTTATTATTAAGTTATTAAGGTAAGTAACCGGGCTTTTCACTCCCTTGTGCTCTTCTGTGATTTATATACACTAAAAATATGCTAAGCTAATGTTATGTAAAGGGAACGCAAGCTGTCCTCTAGGCCAATGCCTCCGAGGGACAGCGTATGGTGTAAACAAGGGGGAAGGGGTTGATTCTAATTTATTTATTTATTTATTTATTTGCTCAAATACCCCGGATATGGGGCATTACATGAGGGATGGGCATGACAGACTACAAGATGATGGCCTCAATCTTTTTCTTGAATTTGGTGGGGTTGGTAAGGTGTATGGCTTCCTGCGGCAGATCGTTCCAGTCCCGAGATGATTTGACAAGAAAAGCTCGTAAATGAGATGCGGTTCTTTCAGGGGGATGGTACACTGTCTTGCTGTGATGAATGCGGCTGGACAGACGATGTGTTGCTTATATTGAATAATAATAATCTTTATTTCTCTCTTTCCACAGAATACAGAATGAGACCGGATGTAAGGGTAAAAGCCGCATGCAGCGGCTTGAAAAAGCCCCATTACGCCCCAGATGACAGTATGACGAGGAAACAGCTTAGTCATGACAAATGCAGAGAAATACTGGAAACATTGGTATACATGGCGATTTTTGTGAACGTACATGGGCAAAAATACAGTAGGGATAAGTAAGAAAATATACGCACAAAATTGACAACAGACAAAATTGACAATTGACAAAATTGACAAAACTGACACCATACATAATGCAGGAGCGGCAAAATACTAACTTATTTTTGGATATTTCTTCCAGTGAGACGTTATTACGTTCAAGTGTGTTAAGGTAACAGGTAAGTTTATAGGCGCTTGATTGAAATCTGTACACAGTCCGACAAAACGGTGTAGACCAGGCGGTGCAACGGCGTACATTGTACATGGGCACATGGCTTTGAAGGTTGAATAGTATCAACATATCTGCGTTGTTTGTTCTAATAGCAATGTTGTACATAAGAATTAATTTGAAGGCATAAAGATTAGGCACTTGAATGATGTTAAACTCGGAATAATAGCTTCCTGTGTGGGCATACCATGGTATGTTAGCAATTAATCTTATCGCACGTTTCTGAGTAACAATAATCTTGGATAAATTATGCTTCGTACTTGTGCCCCGGACAGTGTGGCAATAGCTAAGTATTGGAAGTAAGAAAGCGTTGTAGATTAATAGTTTAATTCTTGTTGATAGCACATACCGTTGACGACATAGCACACCATTCGCTTTGTTTATTTTTGATCGTATGTTATTAATTTGGACATCCCAATTAAGCGATTCCGAGAAAGTTACTCCCAGCCATTTGATAGTACGCACGATTTCAATATAGTTGTTCCCAAACCTAAGCATAATAACTTTTACAACTTTGTTTTTTGCTCGAAATACTATGGCTTTAGTTTTGCTTGTGTTCACCTTTAGGTAATTTTCCTGCGACCACTGACAGATGCATTGCAAAAACTCATTACCTCTAGAGGATAAGTCATCTTCTATACTACCCGTAATGAGCACCGTAAGGTCATCAGCGTAGGCAGTAAGGTTCACCGGTAGCCTAGTGTAAAATATATCTTTTAAGTAAACTAAAAACAACAAAGGGCCTAAGATGCTGTCTTGCGGCACGCCCGATTTTATGTATTGGCCATCAGACAGAACAGCATTGTGTGCTACAATTTGTTTACGATGTTGAAGGTATGACCGTATCAAAGAATTAGGAATCCCTCTTATGCCATAGTGGTTTAGTTTATTTACTAACAAGTCATGATTGATTAAATCAAAGGCTTTGGAAAAGTCAATATAAATTCCGAGGACAAGGAGCTTGTCTTCAAATGCATTTATGATGAGTTACTTTCGCTTGAGCAGTGCCAACTCAGTGGACCTTTTTGGTCTGAAACCGAACTGATCATTAGATAAAACGGAATGCTTATATTAAAAAAAAATTAGTTATTCTCGTGCGAATAATTTTTTCTATGCCTTTAGAAATTACCGGTAGAATAGAAATTGGCCTATAATTTGACAATTCATAGGTGTCGCCTCCTTTGTGTATCACGATAACTCTTGCAATCTGCATCTTCTTAGGAAATACTCCACTATTGAGACAAAGGTTGAATATGTATGTTAATATTGGGGCTAACTAATAAATTACATACTTTAGAGGTTTTATTTGAAAACCGTTAATATCTAAAGCCCTACTGTTTTTAAGTTTCCTGAATACAGAAATTATTTCATTTTGGGTTGTAGGGGACATAAACATCGACATCAAGACTCCTGGTGCTTGGTGAATTGACGTGTTTGTTGAATTAATAGGAGAGCTTGCTGAATTTGTGATATTCACAAAGAAACCATTAAAAGCATTTGAGAGATCCTGGCCTGTCAGCACAGCACCATCGCGCATAATGCAGTTTGGACCACTGTTGTAGCAACGTCCAAGCAGTTTACCTACTTGATGCCATCGATGCTGAGGGTTTGTGCTAGAATTATCTGAGAATGAATAGCTGAAGTATTCGTACTTGGCTTGACATAGTTCTTTGTTCGAGTTATTGCGATGTTTTTATATTGAGACAATTTCACGGGATCCTTGGATTTAATGAATTGCGCATATAGTTTCGTTCTTCTTTCTATTTTTTTTCAATAAGGCCTTTGTAATCCATGGTTTCTTTGATTTTCGTTTGCGACAGCATCTTAAAGGAAAGCAGTTTTGATATATTTGGTTTAACACAATCATTAGTGCATCGTACGCAACATCTGCGTCAGGTAGCGACAATATATGGGAGAAGTTGGCAGTGCATATTTCATTACGAAAGGTGTCCAGGGATTTTGAATCAATGCAGCGATAATAAGACACCGGTGATTTAGAAGCATGTTTAGGGTTGGTATGAGCAATAAAGGCAAATACTGGAAAATGATCACTGATGTCAGTTATCAAAACTCCGGAAGTTATAGTGTTCTTATCGTTGTTAGTGATAAATAAATCTAAAGTAGTTGAAGTGGAACAAGTTACGCGCGTTGGAACAGTAATTGCATTCACAAGAGCGTAAGAATCAAATAAAGAAGCAAATTCTGCCTGCTCTGGTGACGCAGTACGCATATCAATATTCATATTACCGGAAAGGTATAGCACGTGCTCATTTATAGACACATAATCAAAAAGTGCTTCTAACGATGAAAAGAAATTTTCAATTTTTCCGTCTGGGGGGTTGTAGACAACACAAAATATATTTTTGTCACTCTGAACGGTTAACACTTCACAGTCCGGAGTGCAGTACGTGAGTTTCTCAAGTATTGTTGCAGGAAGCGAATTCACAAGTTGTAGAGATACGCCACCACCTCTTCGAGTTTCCGTGTTATTAGCAAAGTGAGTATAATTGTCTAGCACAAAGTATGTCGAAGCATCATGGTACCAGGTTTCTGTAAACATTATTGCATGGAACGAAAAACTAAGAGAAGTAAACATGCTATGTATTTCATCAGTTTTGTTGCACACAGAACGACAATTCATATGAAAAACAGCTAAGCTATTTTTACAGTAAACGCTATCTAGATCTGCGATAGAAGGAAGTTCGAGGCATCTCATGGGTGCATCTATGTTTTTAGCCTATTTTATTCAAGTCATTCGAGCTAGTGATCCTTAGTCTGGCAGTGTTTTCAGATTTGCTGGCATAAATGTGCCCATCACGCACCCAAACAAACTTTCAGTTTGTTTTACGCTTTTTGGCAATGGCCTGCGCAAGGAGGCGCTTCCATTCAGGACACAGGTGCTCATTGACGTAAATGGGAACATTTTCAGAAAACCCAAGTTCATTAGCCGTTAGGCGCTTTCGTCTATATATGATCGATGCTCCTAAAGGTGAATTATCAAAGTTATGGAACAAGCATAATCGAGATATTTTTCTTCTTGTTTCAAGACTAGACAAAGAGGCTGTAGATTTTAGAGTTCAAGACTAGACAAAGAGGCTGTAGATTTTAGAGAAGACACACTAGTATAATATGAATAACCACAGTAAATAAAGCGGATAGTGCGATTTTGTAATTTTTAAAGTTTTAGCGAGAGGTTCGACTGATGAGGGTCCCATACTGCTGAAGCGAATTCTAATTTATGTCGGACGAAAGTTTGGTAAGCTAACAATTTAATGGAAGAGGTAGCAAAACAAAGATTTCGACGTAGGAAGCCAAGGGTGTGGTTAACGTCATTAGCGATGTTCGTTATATGTGAAGACCATCTTAGTCTATGAGTTAAAGTAATGCCTAAATACTTGCAGGTAAGAACGGAACGCACTTCAGAACCAAAAAGAACATATCTAGAGGAAATGTGGGATTGCCTGCGATGGAAAGAAATGATTCATGTTTTAACAATATTAACGGACATTAACCAATGCTTGCACCAGGTTTTAATTCAGGTTAAATCTTGTTGAAGGGTGTTGGAGTCAGTGCTTGTAGAAATCGGGCGGTAAATTAAGCAATCATCTGCAAATAGCCGGATGTTAGAGGCAACGTTGGAAGGAAGATCATTAATGCAAATGAGAAAAAGCAAGGGTCCGAGCACTGTGCCTTGAGGAACACCTTAGGTAACCGGAGAACGAGGGGACGACGATTTGTTAGCGTAGACGAATTGTTCTCTGTTAGTCAAAAAGTTCTGAAGCCAGTTCATCACTAAATGATTAAGGTTTAGAAGCGAGAGTTTTAGTAGTAATCTTTTGTGCGGTACTTTATCAAAGGTTTTTTCAAAATCAAGAAACAGCGCGTCAAGAGGAATATTTAAGTCAAGATGCGAACTAAGGTCATTGATGAAAAGGGCTTGTGGGGAATCATAGGAAAGTCCTTTTAAGAAACCATGTTGGTTATGTTGAAAAAAAGTTGACTCCGACTAGGAATTTAATGATGTGAGAATAAATAACATGTTCCATCAGTTTTGAACAAATGCTTGTGAGTGAAATAGGGCGGTAGTTTTTACAAGAAAAAGATCAACATTTTTTGGGGACTGGGGCTATCTTACCTAATTTTCAGTCTTTTGAAAGCACACCTGATGTTAGAGACTGCTGAAAAAGGTGGCATAAGATGACACTGACAATGTTCTTAGTATTTTGTAGAACTTTAGAGCTTAAAACATCAATACCAGATGAACAGGACACTTTCAATGATTCGATTAGTTTCATAATTCCACTGGTATCGAAAAGAATTTCTATCATAACAGGGTGATCGAAGACAGGGATGTATGATAATTCGCCTTCAGGTTCTTTAGTAAAAACTGAGAAAAAAAGGAGTTAAGAGTGCTACAGACTTCTTGTTCCGGAATGAAAATGCTACTATTTTTGTGTAATGTTAGGGGTTTGTGGCGTGTAGGGTTAATAGTTTTCCAAAACTTGTTTTAGGATTAGTGCGCAGCATAGACGGTAACACTGATGAAAAAAGGAACGTTTGGTTTGGCTTGCTAAAGATTGGAATTATTTTTCCGCAGACTGATACCTTTTCCACGCGCAAGCGCTATTCAGGCGGTTGGCTGTTCGAAAAACTCTTTTCTTTTTGTTGTTGAGGCGCTTCAGTTCTTTATTAAGCCACGGGGACGATGTTTTTTTTGTGATGGTGATAGTAGGGATGTGCTTATCAATCAGTTGATGCATTTTGTGTTTGAAGAGAGACCAGTTAGTTTCAATAGACCGGCTTGAGAAGTCAAGAACCAGCCACGCCCAAAAGTCGTACAGTTCTGCGCTCATGGCTGTGTAGTTCCCTTTGTCATATAAGGTTAGTGTCTTTATTTGGTTTTTACTTATGCATGCATGTAGGAGATTATTGCACTTGAAAATCGAGGAATGTTTCCGCCGGAAACTATAATACTTTGGAGGAGGTATTATTAAAATAATGCCTCACCCAAAGTATTATAGTTTCTATAACATGCAAGTACTTTTGACCGATGGTCCGTTACTGGGTGTGTCGTAACACTTGAGCAATAAAAAAATCACTTGCAATAAAAAAATGCAAAGGTTCACATTCATCTGCGCAGTCATATTACATACAATGTGTTGTCTTCTTTGAGAGATGCAGTTTTGACGAATAATACCTTTAAAATTTGTTAAACCGCAAAGAAAGACAACAGAATAGGAAGGTAAATCTGCAGTTTCTACATTCTTCTATGTACAATTACCAAATCGAAAAGGAGCAGGTAATGCATTGACGAAAAACTTCAATTTGAGGTGGAGAAAGCTTTCCAAAATGTCATTAACGCACTAGACTGCCAGAA
Source organism: Amblyomma americanum (assembly GCF_052857255.1). Lineage (NCBI taxonomy): Eukaryota > Metazoa > Arthropoda > Arachnida > Ixodida > Ixodidae > Amblyomma > Amblyomma americanum. Next base: position 137,918,941 of record NC_135502.1, read on the forward strand.
AATTGCTGGTAGATCAATGAACTCTGCTCTCGTGATTGAAAATTATGAATGAGGAATTACATTAATGCGTGGGCTCGGGTTTTGTAAAAAATAATTACTCCCTTTCTGAGGTTTCAATTTTCTGGAGACAAGGTAAGGTAATATACTGGTATTGTGGGAATTTCTGGACCGCCGAAATAAAACTTTTAACCTCGACAATTGGCGCCGTTCGGCTAGAGGTGGCATAAGTTGACGCGGTTTCTCTGTAACAGTGAACAATACGTTTCTGTCCAAACATTATAAATCGGCTTGCTCTTGTGTGCACGCTTTCAATTCTTTTTATTAATCAACTTTCTACTGGGTCATTTATAATGCTGTCATATTCTAATGTTGGTCGCACATAAATTCGACAGGCTGTTAATTTGGCCGATGTCAGGAGTACGTAATTTCTCCACCCTAATTCTACAGAAATGAGGACTGCCAGATTGTTCAGGGTTTCTACAAGTACGGTCGAGCAGCGCTGTTACTTTGGTCTTGTTCTTGACCCGCAAAACTGCTTTTTTCATTTATCTTCATTTTTATCTTTGGCGCCATTTTTGAACGGCTGCGCGTGATTCATTAGGTCCTATATGGTTAACTATATTATTTATCATACAAGAGAGCAGGCATTCTTCGGCAAAACGTCTCACTGTAACCACTTTAATTATGTCGGAAGCAATGCCGTTAATTCTGCTTCATGGTGGCCAGCCGAAGAATGAGGCGCGATGAACGATCGCAGAGAGATAATGGCGATGGGCTTGGTAATAGGTGCGAAATGGTGATGGGCTTGATGGTTGGACAGTGAGGAGGAAATGTTGAGCTGCTGACCGCCACAATGAAGGGCAAGGCTGAATGATTCCTGGTTCGCGAATCTTTCGGGCCGCAGGTAGCCAGGAGCCGACGACCGATGCCCCAAGACACGCCGAACGGCATGGACAGGGGGGTGTTATCTTAACATGTAAGCGGCATCTCGGGTCGCTGGGGGCTAGGTCGGGTCCTTGAGTCGGGTTCAGTTCATTGTGTCGAGTGGTCTGGGTAGGGCCGGGGCAGAGGCAACAATGACCAGGTCGCTTCTGGTCAGAAAGGCTGGAGCACTGCCGGGCGACGCACGCCAAAAACTCACGGCCGACGACCTCTGGTCACGCAGGACGCCGATGCCCCAGGAGCAGGATACCGATGATAATTACGCAGCAGCTTCATCAAATGTTAAGTGGCGACCAGCCGAAGAATGAGGTGAGATGAACGATAAAAGAGAGGATTTTGGTGGCAGCTCGCCTAGGGCAAACGCTCCGTTGTTTTTGTTGTTGTTGCCTTGGTGACAGGGCACATACCCGCGACGGGGATTGGCCAGGGTTCGTTTGGGAGACCCCATAGAATAGGGTAAACTGGTGTCAAGCTAATCATTGTGCTTTGGGTGAAATTTCAGAGTAATTTAAGAGAAAAGAAAGAAACAGAATATCAGGAGAGAATATCTGAGAATTAAATAAATATATGTAAATACCCAACCGCTCTTTTGAAAGCGGAAATTTTGTAAACAATTAGCAAGGGAATCTGCCGTTAGCTGTAATATAATTGTGGAGGTATTCGCAATCTTGATGCAATGGAAAACCCCTGGGGCACGCGCCGAAAGAGAGGAGGTGGGGAACCGACTAACTCAGACCCAACTTCGTAATGAAAATTCCTAGGTGTGCTCTCCTATGATGCGCAAACCTCCAGCAAGAAAGTAGTAAATGCTCCATTGTCTCTACTTTACCACCAGCCGCACAAAGATTTTGTGGGACTGAACCCGCATCTAAATAAGTAAAGATTTAAACGGGGAATCCTGCACCGCATGAGTGTCATCGCTACTTCACACTGCAGGGTTTTACACGCACGAGCTTTCCATGGGTACATGAGATGTTGGTATTCAAGAGTAAGGAATCGTTGCACGTGGCGGTCATAAACTGAAAACGATGAGGAGGAGGAGGAGAAAAAAACTTTTATTGCTCTATTAGGCAGAGGTTTTAGCCGCTTCCGGATGTCTTCATCCCTTGGGCAGAAATCCCGGTTGATCAGGTGGTAGGTTCCCTTGTTCCAGGGCCCCACTGGGCCGTGCCACCTCACATGCTTGCTGCACTAGTCTTCTTTAAACCGACAGCTCGCTGCTGGTGAGCGGGCCCTCCCGCTGTTCCGCATTGGGCTCCTTTAACTTATGGAAGGAAAAGTTGTTCTTGTATTCCCATGTGATGTGGTATAACGTGGGGGTTGCCCCGCACCACGTGGATATGTCCGCGTATTGGTTCGGATGCATTTTGTGGAGTGCGTGTAAGTTGTAGAAGGGCCTGTCTGCAGTCTTCGCTAGCCGACTGCTTTGTATTGTGTTAAGAGTGGGTGCGGCGGGGCATACGTTATTCTTCTGCCTCTGTGATTATTCAGTATCTCAGCGAACGTTGGCTCCACCGTCGTGGTGGGTTCCGAGCCCGTTGATGTGTCCGCTCGGTTAGTAAGCTCGCGAGCTAGATCATCGGCCCTCTGGTTCCTCTTCACTCCGGCGAGTCCCGATACCCAGAAAATCTAATGTTGTACTTGTGTGTTCGGTGGCCTTGCTTGGAGGATTATGCGCAGCGCCCCTTTGCTGACTCTACCTGCGGTGTAGTGCCTGCATGCCGTTTTTGAGTCCTTGAGAATTCTGAGCGACTCGTTCCTACGGTACCCTTCCGCTACCGCTAGAACTACGGCAGCTTTTTCTCCCTCGGATACCCTGCCGCTTCTCAGTGTTGCGCAGGTGATCATGTCACCTTTTTGGTTCACCACCACTGACGCAACTCTGTGTTCTTTAGAGTTTCTGTTCCACGGGTGTAGGGACACATCCGTATATACTACGTTTTTGTCATTCGCGAGGTGCTTTTCTACATTTTCTGCCCTTGCAGCTCGCCTTGCCGTGTGCAAGTTTGGGTCCATGTTCCTTGGTAGGAGGCAAACCCTGATGGTTCGGCGAATGTAATAAGGGATGCTCGCTTCCCTATCCTCTGTTTCGTTACTGATGTATTCAACGCTGAAATCGAGTCGTACCGAAAAGAACAACATTAGGGATGCTACATGCAACTGGTGCATTTAGAGCTGACTTTGCCATTCTGATGCTTCATTCTGTAAAATACCGCAGTGACCTGTTATCCAAAGGAAGCGCACCTTTTTCACCCATCCAGGAATAAAAAAACCTTTGTGAGCGTCCTAAAAAGGCGCTTCGTGTGGACTCCAGCGCAAACAAAACAGAGAGACAATCTGAGAGGAATAACCCCTGAGAAACAGTTGCCGAAATTTCCAAAGCGGCCAGCCCAAGAGCCATAAACTCTGCTAGATATATGGTTGTGTAATCCGGGACTCTAACCGAAAAGCTCCACAAGACTTAAAAAACACCAACCCCTGCCTTCCGGTGGGCCCCAGACGCATCTGTAGCAATCACAGCATGTCGCGGGTAATGAGCAAGGTGAGCAAAGACGAGTCCAGTTAATGTCCTTGCAGGCAGATGCTTCGGATTAGGTGGGAAAATATATTTAAAAGCAGTATCCACAGGGGACGCTGCCCAGTCAACTCCGCATAAAAAATTGAGATCCACACCAATGTTGTATAAAAGGTTGGATAAAAGGAGCAGGGGTAGGGGGCGAACAAAGTGACTCTACTCTGCTCCTGAAAACGTGAAGCAAACCCTTGAGCAATTCGCTCTAACTCATCTTTCGCCTCGTGTGGAGAGAGCACCACCGAGCTGGTTAACTGCATGGCTGATGAGTTCACATTCTGTTTCATAAAACGATACAAAGCCTTCCTATTTTTTGGGTTCGACAACTATGTGTTCAAAATTTGATTGTAGTCATCCTTTGCCGTTGCTATGCTTCATTTAAACGAGGCCGAGAAATATTCGTAGTTGAACCATTTTGCAGGGCTCTGATTATGCGAAAAGGTCCTCCACGCTGATTTCCTACGAAGGGAAGTTGTCTCAAACGCGTCATTCCGCCATGGGGATGGCGATTTATTGCAAATAGCAGAACGCACAGGGAACTGGGAGCTCTCCGTAGCCTTTAAATTGAAGAAAACACTCGCTGAGCCCTGTCGGTCCTACATGAACAAGGATCAGATGTAAGGGAGGCGTGCAAAGATGTTTGAAGGCCGCAAGATTAATTTTCAGGCATAACCATGATCTCAAAGTGGGCTCATAATTACGTTGAAAGTAATTGACAGGTGGTCACTAGGTGTTCCACAGATAATTGTGGACCATGCATCTATACCTACTCCTCTTGCTGCCAAGGACAAATCTATAAATGAGCGCGAGTGTCTGCGGATCAAGGTTATGGCCCGAGAATTGCAACACCGCACATCATTTGCTCAAATCCATGCCCATACCATATGTCCTTGTGAATCAGTATAGGAACCCCTGACGACTTGATGTGAGTTCAAGTCCCCAGCAATAATTACCCTGCTAGAGTTTGCAAGTAAACTGTCTAGGTGGTCTTTTCTGCATACTCCATTTAGAAAATAGACGTTTGCGACAGTGACAGTAGAACCGTATGGCAAAGTGAAATCTATAGCTAGAAGCTCGCAATCAGAATTCATTATTTTTTAGTTATTAATGCCCGGTGAAACAATTTTGGTGAAATCAGGGTCAGCCGCCCACCGCCCCTACCATTTATGCGGTCCATACGGAAAACTAAACTTGTTTAAAGAAAATGACTTACCAAGGGAGTGCCAAGTCTCTTGCAAGACTACAATAACTAGGTTATGAGAAGATAGAAGAATGTTTCAATCAGGAAGAGAAGTTGCAATAGAGCGGCAATTACAGTGGAGAACCTTTACACCCGCCATGATGCCTACTCGAGAATAGAGGCTGAAACAGCCTCTTGCAGCATATCTGACTTAAAGACAGTCTAGGGCGCCCTTTTTTGGTTTTGAGCTGGGGAACGGAGGACTTGGAAGGAGAGGTTGAAGCACGACGCTTCTGCGCAGGACAAGCCATTTTTACATCATTAGTGCAAAGAGTGTGACGAGAAATACTTACAGGGACGCTGTCCAGAGGCGGCACGTGAGATGGTACCTTGGGTGATGACGTGGCAACGATACTTTGAGCACAGGCTTGCTGTGAAGATGGTGCTCGTGGAACTACAAGCTGAGGTTGAGAAATAGCCTGAATTGCAATAATATCAGACAACACCTCCGTGAAAGTGCTGATCATGCGTTCGACCACAACTGAAACTGCTTTTTCGACGCCACTCCGTTCCGCGCCACTGCAAGCTTCGTCTACTTCGTCACTTTATCATTTAAAGAGAACGGACGCAATATGGTTTCCTGAAACACACCGGAGTTCAAACTTAATAATTTCGATGTATACCATTGATTTCCACAAACCTAGATCTGCCGATTCGGCTTGTGTTTTCTAGTGCAGAAATTGATGTTTATTTCTCACTATTATTAGCCTGTTAAATATTTATCTCTTTTCTACTCTGTCTAAATCCACGGAAAGGTCCATAGTAGCACTTCGACTTGCTTATTATCATTCAGAGTCTTCACAGAGTGATTGGCTGCCTCTACTTGTGATACAGTTGAGTTTTTCGAGAAAACAATGGTTATTTGAAAAAAAAGCATTTGTTGATTAAAAAGATTTGTATACAGTGCATTTGCAAAAAGCGCAATTTAAATAGATTGGCCTATTATATCCAACTTGCAGCTTGTTTGCAGTTTTGTGCACTGAGGTATTGGGGTCACCTTAGCAGTAAGCCAGTTATTAGTTACCCGTTTCTGCTCAAGTGAGGTTTTTATTATAATGATCACATAATGTCGACTCATGCCACATGCCTACGCAAAAAAAGCATTTGGTATGCTGTCCAGTTCGAGATTTTTTTATTATTTACAATTGGCACTAGAGATAACGTTCCTTCATACATTAATTTAAAGGGTCACTTCAAATGCAACGCAGGTAGAAAACCCATCAACGTGCTTTCTAATCTCGACCGGCCAATGAACGTCATAAATCGGTCTGCCTCCCTAACTAAGTGCTCAGAGGTATTCGGCCCTCTCGTTTTTGGAAACTTCGCGCCGCAGAACGCTCGCACGCGTCTAACAAGAGGTGGACAAGTCCTTTACCAGTTACTTCGCGGATGCCATCGACCTGTGCAAATTACCGAATGCACAGATTTCGGACGCCGATAAGGTCACTCATGCCCTCAAGAGTCTCCACTCTGACACCTTTCAGATCTGGTTAGTAGCTCTGTTGACGATGTCGGCAGATTATGTCAAAGTACCCAAAAACTACGTAAGCAAATACAATGCTCTGACGTGCGAACACACTACGCCGAACACACTTCGAGTCACTGGCAGGTCCGACGGCTTCAGCTAGCCAGTCCGTGCAGATACAGCACATTAAAGAATTCATTCAAGAATCTGATCGAGAGCTCTCACTTTCGTAACATCCCCAATAGCCACCCCCATGTCTGGCTCTTTTTCTGCGCCAAATTAATGAACAGGTCGCCGAGGCTGTTTCAACCGTCCATCATCCCACACCTTTCGCTAACCCATAGCGTCGACTTTGCCAGATATAGGCCGTCAAGTTGTGCTTCGACTGCAGTGTCACATATATTAAGGAGCCTAAATTAAATTTTAAAGAAAAAAGGTGTGAAGAAGACGACGCGAATTATCCGAAGAATAAAGAAGATGAAGAAGCATTCGTTCAGGTGGAGAGAGGTGATTGGTGGAGAAGGGAAGACGACGACAAGGCTTACGTGGACTAACACCGAGGCTATAAAAGGGCGAGTGAGAGCGAGGGACTTAAGGGGAACAGCAGAGAAGCGGAGGCTCCAGCGGGTCAGGGACTCATCGGCTTGAAGAGAGCGACGCCGGTTACTGTTCCGGTGAGCTCGCGTTCTTAGACTCCGCATCGTGGACTTTCTTCCGTGCCTGAGCCCGTTCCAGGAAGTCAACACAGGACGCTACCACCTGCTACGGCCAGGGGTGTCTCCAGCGCTGTTGCCACCCATTCAGGTGGTGCCCCCCCCCACCAACGACACAGGCTTCATCTCCACGGGCGCTTGGACCTGGAGCTTGTACGACGCAGCCAGCGACGCGAGCCCAAGCACGTTGAACGCCGCCAGCGACGCCATGCCAGGCACGGCGAACGCCGCCTACTGGATCCATACAACGCCGCAGCCGCACCGAACCAACCGTGAGCACGAACGCCGACCACTAAAAGTAGAACACTAGCAGTAGACGCTAGTGGCAGTGTGCCCGGGTCGTGTGTATTTATAGTCTCTGTGCTTTGTGTTAGTTTTGTTAGTTTTGTGTTCTAGTGTGTGTATTAAATGTGCGTTTGTGTGGGGATACCCGTCGCCTAGTCCATTCTTTCGGTCCGAGTATTCTCCGGAGAGATCCGTGACAAAGATAAGTGGTGAGCCTTTGCCAGGATAAATTTCCTTTTTTGCTTTGTCTCGGATCTTACCGATCTCTCGACGGCAGAATGTATGGATATGGCAAAAACTTTAGAGCTGGCGCTCAAGCTGGGGTTAAGCAAAGAGGCGTTGCGTCTATATGACGAGGAGGGAAAGAGGCAGAAAGAGGAGGCAGATAGGCAGAGAGAGGAAAGGGCGCAAGCACGCGCAGACGCTCGCGATGCAGAAGAACGCGAGGCGAAAAGAGCTCGCGAGGTGGAAGAGCAAGAAGAGAAAAAGCTCGCGAGGCAGATAGAAGAGCTCGCGAGGCAGAAGAACACGAGAAAAGAAGGATAGAAGGGGAGAAGGAGTTTATTTTGTGGAAACAGGCGCATGTCGCGGGAGGATATGAGGAGATCACGGACAATGATCAGCGTTCCTTAGCGGGTACAGAATCTTCTAGACCAGCCAGAGTTTGCCCAAGGAAGCTGATGGCTCCTTTTGATGACAAGAGAGATGATTTGGATGCTTATCTCCAACGATTCGAGCGGATAGGTTTGGGGCAAGGCTGGGAGCGCTGTGAACGTTCCACGGCATTGAGCATGTGTTTAGTCGGAGAGGCGCTGAATGCTTTTGGAAGGATGCCTGCTGCTGATTTCATGGAGAAAGTCAAAAAGGCACTCCTCCAAAGATGCAGGCTTACGGCAGAGGGTTTTCGTGAGAGATTTCGCACCGCGAAACCTGAGGATTCGGAAACCGCGAGGCAGTTTTCCTGGAGGCTGACCAACTATTTTGACAGGTGGCATATGTCAAACACAGAAAAGAGTTTTGAAGGGGTGCGTGACATCCTGTTCACAGAGCAATTTTTAGCGTGTTGCAGCTCAAAGCTGGCGCTGTTCCTGAAGGAAAGAAAGGTGTGTCGTTGGAAGAGTTCGCCGACACTGCTGACCCATTCGTCGAGGCTCAAGGGTTAAGAAATTTGAGTAAGGCAAAGGAGGAAACAGTGAGTGAGGAAACAGGAGGCAGTGAGTGGAACACCCAAGTCGAAAGCAGCAATGCCAGTCGTCGTTGGACAAATAGGGGACCATCCTATATTGGTGCTTAGAGACCGCGGAGCCAACACAGTCTTGGTTCGTAGAAGCCTGGTGAAGGACTAGGATCTTACAGGGGAAGCGTCGGCCGTCACTCTTGTAGATAGCACAGTGAGGTACCTTCCTGAAGCAAGGATTCTAGTGGCCACGCCATATTATACTGGACAGGACGTAGCAAAATGCGTAGACCAACCCATTTACGATCTCATCTTGGGAAATATTACGGGTGCAAGAGGTGTCGAAGACCCAGAGCCCGAGTGGAGGATGCTCGACGGTGAAGAACATCCAAAGGAGGAAAGGCCTGCGACAGCTCTGACGGGTGCAGTCAGTTTTTCGTCGGCAGTGGAGACAAGAGCTCAAGCGACAGCCTGAGCAACGCAGCGTCCGCTCTCTGCTCTTGTTACAATGTGCCTGAGCGTATCACCGGGCGAAATTGCAATTAGGAAAAAGGAAGACCCGAGCTTGAAGGCTTGCTTCGAAAGAGTCGGGGAAAGAGTGAAAAGAAAGAAGAGTCAGACGTCATTCGAATATCAATTGTTAAATGGTCTTCTGCACAGGGAATGCATATTTAGTTCAGGAAGGCGGGTCCAACAGCTGGTGTTACCAAGAGATATGCGAGAGACCGTACTACGCTTAGGACAGGACGCCATTATGGCCGGACACCAGGGTGTTCAAAAAACGGTGTCTAGGATCACCGAGGAGTTCTTTTGGCCGGGTGTTCAGAGTGACGTTAAGCGCTTTGTTCGCTCATGTGACGTGTGCCAGCGCACAGTTCCGAAAAGCAGAGATAGTCCCGTACCTCTGGGCAAGATGCCAGCCATCGGCCTACCGTTTCAGCGAGTGGCGGTTGACATTGTGGGGCCAATCTCTCCATTATCCGCCAAAGGCAATAGATATGTGCTTACTCTGGTTGACGTGGCCGCTCGTTATCCTGACGCTATTCCACTGAGAACTATTGACAGTATACAAGTGGCGGAGGGTCTTGTGGAAATGTTATCGCGTTATGGGTTCCCGAGGGAATTTTTGAGTGACCGGGGCTCGAACTTCACATCGGAGCTAATGAAGGAGGTTAACCGCCTTTTGTCAGTAAGACAGTTACTGACGACGCCTTACCATCCCATGTGTAATGGGCTTGCAGAGCGGTTCAAGGGCATCCTCAAAAATATGATTTAAAAAATGTGCCAGGAGACACCTACTGATTGGGATAGATATCTCCCAGCTCTCTTGTTCGCTTACCGCGAAGTACCACAGAAGAGTCTTGGTTTCTCGCCCTTTGAGATGTTGTATGAGAGAACCGTTAGAGGTCCACTTACAATACTCAAGGAGCTGTGGGCTAATAAAGAGACTTCACAAGATCTTAAGACAAAATACACAAACGTGTTTGAGTTGCGGGATAGGTTGAAGGAAACATACAGGCTTGCACATCAAAGCCTGGAAAAGGCGCGTGAACGCCACAAGGGATGTTATGAAAAGAAAGGCATTCGCAGAAATCTGAATCCGGGCGACAGGGTTCTTGTGTTGCTACCCATGGATCATAATAAGTTACTGATGCAGTGGAAGGGCCCATACCTTGTTACGCGGAAGAAAAAGGACATGAATTATGAGGTAGTGATAGATGGCAGTAAGAGAGTTTTCGATGTTAATATGTTTAAGAAATATGAAGAACGAGGTCCCGTACGGCGGTACGCCCCCAGGGCAACTTGTTCGGTAGTGGCCGAAGAGACAGGTGATGCTGCCGAGGTATCCACGTTCAGTGGGAAGAAAAATGCAGGAGGGGATGAGGTACTGAGGAAGCCCAATTTGAATGCAGACAGAAGATCAGAGCCCTACTACAAATCAAGAGGGAGACGTTTTGAGATGGGCCAAGCCAAATTGAGGTCATATGTCACAAATTAGACTTTTATAGAGATAGAGATAACTGGTCAGCTCTGGGTGTCTCTGGGATATATCATGTTGTTGCTGGTTAATGTGCCTTTGGGATTTACCTTGTTGTTGTTGCTATTGTTGGTGTTATGTGATCATACAAGGGAGCATGTTGTGGACATGAACATGATTGTTAAGGACTCTGTGCGGACAGCGGCAGTGGCGTCTTCTGGAAACGCAATTTGCTGTGCTGTGTTAATGGTGTGCGTTTGGTGTGTGGTGGACCTCTGCGGTGTGATGTGTTCTGGGTATAGAATAGCCACAGAAGATAGTCGGTTGGCATGGATGGCTTGAAGAGGGGTATGACGTGAGCAGGTTTTCATGGAAAAACTCTTGAGAGAGGGGGCCTTGTCACATATATTAAGGAGCCTAAATTAAATTTTAAAGGAAAGAGGTGTGAAGAAGACGACGCGAATTAACCGAAGAATAAACAAGATGAAGAAGAAGCATTCTTTGAGGTGGAGAGAGATGATTGGTAGAGAAGCATTCCGTGAGGTGGAGAGATGTTGGTGGAAAAGAGAAGACGACGACAAGGCTTACGTGGACTAACACCGAGGCTATACAAGGGCGAGCGAGAGCGAGGGACTTGGGGGGAACAGCAGAGAAGCGGAGGCTCCGGCGAGTCAGGGACACATCGGGTGGAAGAGAGCGACGCAGGCTACTGTTCCGGTGAGCTCGCCTTCTATGACTCCGCATCGTGGACTGCCTGCCGTGCCTGAGCCCGTTCCGGGGAGTCAACACAGGACGCTACCACCTGCTACGGCCAGGGGTGTCTCCAGTGCTGTTGCCACCCATCCGGGTGGTGCCCAACGCCAGCGACACCGGCTTCATCTCCATGGGCGCTTGGACCTGAAGCTTGTACAACGCAGCCAGCGACGCCAGCCCAAGCGCGTCGAACGCCGCCAGCGACGCCATCACAAGCACGGCGAACGCCACCTACTAGATCCATACAACGCCGCAGCCGCACCAAACAAACCGTGAGCACGAACGCCGACCGCAAATAGTAGAACACTAGTAGTAGACGCTAGTGGCAGAGTGCCCGGGTCGTGTGTATTTATTGTCTTTGTGCTTTGTGTTAGTTTTTTTAGTTTTGTGTTCTAGTGTGTGTGCCAGGTAGGATGTATTAAATGTGCGTTTGTGTGGGTACACTCGTCGCCTAGTCCATTCTTTCGGTCCGAGTGTTCTCCGGAGAGATCCGTGACATGGAGGCACCGATCATGCACCGGAAACTTTGATTTCAACGCTTTCACTACTGCGAAAACGTTCGGATACACTTGACAATCAAAAGTTTTGTTACTCTTGTGGGTTGCGTTCTCGAGCAACGTGGTTTTGTCGTCGTCATGCGCACGTCCTCTCACTGCCTCTCCAAGTTATCAGGAACTGGCCTCACTCAGTGTAAATACTCACTTCCTGGTGAACCGTTTTCGCCGTTTCGACCAAACAGCACCCAAGGAAGCACACCCAGATGCCGGTAGTGCAGGCACTAGCGCTGTGCTCACCGAATGCAAATCTGCATTCGACTAATATGTTGTTGCATAAGCCACCGCGTCCATGATGAAGTTGGTACGACTATCTTTGACGGAAAAACACTACTTGACCATCGCAAAGGCCTCCACAAGTTTCTCCTCAATCGCTGCGGCTGTCCATTTTAAGTCGTCACGGACCACCCGACCCTTTTTTCGCTTTATTTCTTAAAACGCCAATACAGCCGCCTGGCTCGATGGGCTCTGCGTGGCCAGATGTATGACTTCTACGTCTGTTAACTATCCAGCTGCAAACATCAGGACGCTGATAACTTATCTCGCTCCTGTCGACTGAACGAGATTGCAAGTATCTGCCCACTCGACCCCGCTGCAAGACCACCCGCCATTCGCGACCTTCCTTCGAGAGAGCATAAAATTTACGGATTAAAGCTCACCTTGGCTTTCGCACTGGACTGAAAAATCGCGAGCCCTGCGATTGCCCTATACATATGGTACTACATCCGCTGGAAGTTTCGTGCGGACCTTCAATACGGTCACGCTGCAGCCTTGAAGCCATTCTCGAAACTACACAGCCCAAGCGGATTGCATCTGAGCCCTGCAGCATAGGTCACTTTTTATCATCAGCAACCCCAGAGTCGCGAAGGAGGAAGAAACTCCTGCACTCAGTCCTCCAACGGTTAGGAGTGCAAAATATGCTAGGGAACTCCTCTACACAGGCTCGAACAGAACACTTTGGACTGTACCCTGTTAAAAACCACAACATGATTACAATAGAAAATTTATATTGTATAGTTTGCCTCCTGTGCTGTCGTGTTTTTGTATGTCGTATGTGGTGTGTGTTGCGTTCGTTTCTATGGAACACAGGCAGATAATGCCATCATGCTCCAAACGCAAGATTAGATAAGTCTGATTAATGTGAGGAAGTTTAATGATGATTTTGTAAGAGTACAGCAGGTTTGGTATGTTTGCATCCTTTGGGAACGAAACAAGAGGTTTTGACTAAGGATTTTTCACCTAGGAGTAGGCAAAGGTGTAACGAGACATGCTTGTCGGGAAATTGTCGGAAATGCTTTTTTCGAAGTTCATCAAGTTTTGTGGAGGATATGTTGTGGGGTTGGATGGGGAGATAAGTACGTTCTCCCCACTCAATCGCGGCTGACACGGTTCAAAGCCGCCCGGACCCCACCCCGTGATCGGGTACGCTACCGAGCGCTCGCCGACCACGGCGGGCCTTGCTCTGAAGGAACAAAGGAACGACACATTGGCTGACACAAACAGGCACTTATTCTACAGAAACAATAACGCCAGCTAGCAGCAAGGTACGCTAATGAATCGAGGACGTCCGACTCACCAGCCAGGTTCCGCGCGAATGTTCGCCCGCGCTAGGGCAAGGGATATCAACTCCGAAGGCCGGAAGGGACGAGTACGGGAGCCTGTCTCCCCGTCGCTTCCTCGCCCCGCCGGCGAAGAGCGGAGCCGCGAGCGACGCGTCCGCTCAGGCCGACGATCCCAGCCTAAGTTCCCCTCTCCCGCGCGTGGGCTTTGGCAGTCTGTCCCGCAGCGATGTTGGCGCCCTCTCTTGCCAGTTACTGTAACTGACAAGGGAATGCGTTCATCCTCGGGGTGAGACCGCCACTGGACGGTGCCTCGCGGGAAAGCAAACTCAGGGGGCTACAGGGCAGGTCCCCACTTCCCCCCAACCTTAAATAGACCCACGCGTCTGAAAGTACATGCTATGGAGGAGTCTCCTGGTCTTCATGTCCTTGAGGCTCGTCTTGCAGCGGAGGTCACGCCGACAGCGTCCACGCAGACTTCCGCGGTATTCCGAAGGCGGCGCAAAGGTCTCCGCTGGGACGACTCGCATGGCCCGCGGACTACCGTGTCCGCAGGCCCGCGAATCGAAAGGCCGGTGGGAAAACTGCAGGCCAGGATCCTGCAGTAGTCGCCAGAGCAGTAGCAGCCGGAGGTGACTGCTGACTGGTCTCGCCACAGCTGTCCCGGATGGATGCGGCGAACGAACAGGATACAGGCCGCTCCGTCGTAGCAGGTGGCAGCGAGACGATGTGCACCGGACAGCAAGCCTGGGTGGCTCCACCGAATCTGCAAAATTGCCGAAACGCTCTCGGCGTGCCTTTAACGTAGGTCACGGGAGGGGAAACGGCATCCGCAAGGGCCTCGTGGGACAATGCCTAACTCGCTAGCAAAACGTGTCGGCGGCTGTGCAAACGCAAAGTTCGAGTGAACAAAGCCCTTTCTTGAGTTGAACGAGACTGCTCAGTTCGTGCGAGGTTACATACAAAAAGACGGGCGGGCAGCAAAGTGCGCCCCCTCTCAACGACACGGTTCGGTGGTTGTGTCTCTTTTAACGTGATGCAGGCAGCTCCGAAAAGCCTCTGGACTAACTAAAACTCCGACAACAACCGTGACCACAACAAAGACCCGAAACGGGTTATGTGCGCGCAGTCGGGAGGAGACGTCAGCTTTGTGGGGTGGTCCCACACCGCTCACTGCACAAAGCAGCTTCTGAGCGGTCGGCGCCCACCGTATCGGACGGTGTCGGAGCGCCCGGTGCCGAGCTGCAATAGCAGCGAGCTCGTAGCGGCACCCGTGGCCCCAGGCCACCCGGCTCCCGGAGCCGCGACTCCCAGAGTCGAAAAAGAGACAGTGGAGAAAATATATACAGAAACTCGAACCACCCACGCGGCTTCCGTACTCACTCGCTTCGGGCTCGGCGACTCCGCGGGCGCTAGCCCTCGCGCTCCCTCGATGCGGACCAAGTGATTCTCGCGAAAAATCTCCAGGGGAAAAATGTGCTGAGCATGTCGAAAAGTTCAAACATTCTGCAGCGCAATACACCTCGCACTCAAGAAACCATGCCGCAGGTCCTAGCGATCAAAATTCACTCTAGGCCTAGCACTTGTCAAGTCCGGACAAAGAGCGTTCCTCGAACCAAACCGACAGTCGTCCAATGTTCCAAGAGCAGGCCCCACGTTGGGCGCCAGATGTGTGGTTGGATGGGGAGATAAGTACGTTCTCCCCACTCAATCGCGGCTGACACGGTTCAAAGCCGCCCGGACCCCACCCCGTCATCGCGTACGCTACCGAGCGCTCGCCGACAACGGCGGGCCTTGCTCTGAGGGGACAAAGGAACGACACATTGGCTGACACAAACAGGCATTTATTGCTACAGAAACAATAACGCCCGCTAGCAACAAGGTACGCCAATGAATCGAGGACGTCCGCAGTTTTTGGCAGTCTCCCCCAAAGCGATGTTGGCGCCCTCTCTTGCCAGTTAATGTAACTGACAAGGGAATGCGTTCATCCTCGGGGTGAGACCGCCACTGCACGGTGCCTCGCGGGAAAGCAAACTCAGGGGGCTGCAGGGCAGGTCCCCACAATGCATAACTGGTTTGTGTTCACCATCTCTCCGCAGTGGGCGCATATTGGTTTGTATTTGTACGAATGAAGTCATATGGTAAATTATCATCATAATCAACAGCTATGCCCACTGCAGGGCAAATGTCTCTCCCATGTGTCGAATTCACGCTGTCCTTTGCAGCTGCGCCCACCCTATGCATGCAAACTTCCTTACCTCACCTACCCAGCTTATCTTCAGCCGCCCCCCTGCTACGCTTGCCTTCTCTTATAATCCACTTCGTTACCCTTAAAAAGCAGCGGTTATCTCGCCTTCGCAGCACATTCCCTGCCAAAGCCAATTTTTTCCTCTTGATTTCGACTAGGATGTCATTAACCCCCATTTGTTCCTTCACCCACTCTGCGTGTGTCCAAAACGAAGGCGACATAAAACTAATTCAAAGAAACGCTCTTAGTTACTATATGCTTTTCATTCCGCTGCGTCTGGCTTTACTAGGTTAACTTTTTATTTATTTCAACATCGCTTGCTTCCTGCCAATATCTATTAGCTTTCTATGGGCAAATTTTATTGCGTCATTATGTGGCATTTTCGCTTTCTGTAATTTAGTATTTCAGATGGCTGCAATACATAAATCAGCTCTTTTGTTACCACAGATTCTTACCTGTCTTGGCACACCACAGAACTTAATTTCAAAGTTCTTGTGTTTTAGCCGCGACTAGGTTGTGTGCTGTCTCCTATTAATTGCTCTTTGCATTGTTGGGATGTAGTGATGTAATTACGCTGAGAGAGTATGTGTAAATCGCGCTTTCTAAGTGCTGTTTCTCGGTACATGTCTACAGATAGCGATAGGACGCAACTTTGGTCAGTAAAACAGATGCACACTGAGGCAACCTTACCATTTTTTTCTCGCTTGTCTTCTGGTATGGCACAACAAGCATAAAGTGTTGTTTTGGAACCATCTGTGTAAAATTCTGCATCATCACTATAGTTCTCGTTCAGTGCCAATAACTCTTGTATAATGAGTTCATGAGGTGTCTGTGTTTTACGAAAGTATGTAATGTGAGGTCGCTTAAAGCAAGGAAGTTGTATCAAGGTGGCAATATCAGATAGTGCATCCAGTATGTTGAACTCCTGGCGCTGCTCTTAGAAACGGAGTACGAGCGGTCTCGTGGCGTGGGATTTGTAGTTAAATAGTGTTCTAGAGGGGCATTTGGTAAATATTGGGTAACTTGTATTTCTGCAACAAACAAATTTTCGGAAAGCATGAACATGTAAGCATGTTTCATTTGTGAGCTAGCGAAAATTCTTTGGTTTCTATTTAGAGTCTAGTCACTGGTGACGCCCTGTATGTTCCAGTCGAAAGACGCAAAACAAGGTTATGTACTAGATCCAGTCGTTTAATGTATAATGGTCTTGGGAAACAATAGACCGAACAACCGTAATCTTGACAGGAGCTCAGTAGTGTACGATAGATATAGAGAAGACATCCTATAAGGGTGCCAGTGTCTTTGTTACAGTAACATAAGTATGTGTAGAGCTCAAGAGGCAGTGGGTTTAAGATATTTCTGTGGGAGGAAGCGAGCTTTTTGTCGAATGTTACACCTAACAATTTACATTACTGTTTTATTGGGAAAACGGTTTTATTTAAGTTCATGGTGTGATCCGGCTGCAGGACTCTCTTGAGAGAGACGGAAGCCACAGGGTTTTTTTGTCATTTTTGCATGCCCAATTACCAAGCTTGTTTAATGTAAGTTGTACTTGTCTTTCACATGTTTATAAGCTGGATGATGCGCTTGCAATTTGGAGGTCACAGACATTAACCGAGTACATAATAGATTTTGGGATTACTTTGGCTAACGAATTAATTTTTACAGTGAAAAGTGTAGTGCTAAAAATGCATATCTGAGGAATACCGTTTCCTCAGTGGAGTTATTCGAGCGGGTTTAACCCAGGCGGATTTAAAATGTGCGGTTCGACAAGAAATTTTTCTTAACATTCTCCTGCGGATACCCAAATCCGTCAGGTGGCGAAAATCCCAAACCTCCAGGTGGTATCATAACTTCTTTCCATATTAAAAAAAAACTGTCGCAGATGGTTACCGCTGTATGCATGCTTTTTGGACAGTGTTTTCTAGCTGGACAAGAATAATCCTCTGTTGAGATAGCCTTTCTGAAGCCGCACTGGTGGAGGTGAAGCAATTGGCGAGATTGAAGAATAAACATTAACGGAATATTTACTACACAATCGAAGAATTTGGCAAGCTGGGTGGTAGGTGCTACTGGCCTGTAACTAGTAGAAGAGGTTGGGAGTTTTCAAGATTTCAGCAATGGGACAATAACTACCTTTTCCTTCAGCATCACCATCAACAGCCTTACTACACCCACTGCAGGGCAAAGGCCTCTCCAATGTCTCTCCAATTAACCCAATCTTTTGCCAGCTGCATCCACCCTTTGCCTGCAAACTTCTTAATCTCATGCGCCCACCTAACCTTCTGCCGCCCCCTGCTCCGCTTACTTTCTCTTGGAATCCACTCCGTTACCCTTAAGGACCAGCGGTTATCTTGCCTTCGCATTACATGCCCTGCACAAGCCCATTTATTTCTCTTGATTTCGACTAGGATGTCATTAACCCGTGTCTGTTCCCTCACCCACTCTGTCCGCTTCCGATCTCTTAACGTTACACCTATCATTTTTCTTTCCATGGCTCGCTGCGTTGTCCTTAACTTAAGCTGAACTCTTTTCGTTAGCCTCCACGTTTCTGCCCCGTAGGTGAGTACCGGTAAGATTATGCTGTTGTACACTTTCCTTTTGAGAGAAATTGGTAAACTTCCACTTATGATCTGCGACAATTTGCCGTATGCGCTCCACCCCATTCTTATACTTCTTGTTATCTCTCTCCCATGATCCGGATAAGCTGTCACAACCTGCCATAAGTAGACGTATTCCATCACAATTTTTAGGCTCTCGCTGCAAATTGTGAACTGTTGTTCCCTTGCTAGGCTGTTGAACATTTCCTTGGTTTTCTGCATGTTAAATTTTAGACCCAATCGATCTGCTCTACCTGTCTAACTCATTGATCATGATTTGCAGTTCACCTCCTGAGTGACTCAGCAAGGCAATGGCATCAGCAAATCGCAGATTATTTAGGTATTCTCCATTTATTCTTATTCCCAACTGTTCCCAATTCAGGCCTCGAAATACCTCCTGTAAACATGCGGTGAACAGCATTGGCGAGATCGCGTCTCCTTGCCTGACGCCCTTCCTTATTGGAATTTTATTGCTCACTTTATGGAGGGCTATAGTAGCTGTTCAGTTGCTATATATATCTTCCAGTATTTTGACACAAGGCTCTTCTACCCCCTGATTACGCAATGCCTGTCTCACTGCTGAGGTTTCCACTTAGTCGAATGCTTTCTCGTAATCAATGAAACTTATATATAGAGGTTGGTTATATTCTGCGCATTTCTCTATCACGTGATTGATAGTGTGAATATGATCTATTGTGAAATATCCTTTACGAAAGCCTGCCTGATCATTTGATTGATTAAAGTCTAACGTTGCCCTGACTCTATTAGCGGTTACCTTAGTAAATACTTTGTAGGCAACGGATAGTAAGCTGATCGGCCTGTAATTTTTCAAGACCTTGGCGTCTCCCTTCTTATGAATTAAGATAATCTTTGCATTCTTCCAAGCTTCTGGTACAGTCGAGGTCACAAGGCATTGCGTATACAGGGTGGCTAGTTTTTCGAGCACGATGTCCCCTCCATCCTTCAACAGATCTGCTGTTACGTGATCCTCCCCTGCAGCTTTTCCCCTTTTTATTGCTTCTAAGGCTTTCTTTACTTCATCTTTCGTCACTGGCGGGATGACGCATCGCTGTGCACTGCTGTCTTTCTCGTTAACGCTCTGATTACATTGGCTACTGTACAGGTCTGTGTAGAACTCTTCGGCTACGTTAACTATCTTATCCATATTGCTAATGACATTGCCCTGCTTGACCCTTAATGCATTCATCTGGTTTTTACCTATGCCTAGTTTCCTCTTCACTGTTTTTAAGCTACCTCCGTTCTTTATATCATGCTCGATTCTCTCCATATTAAAGTTCCTTATGTCGGCTACCTTGCGCTTATTTATTAACTTTGATAGCTCCGTTAGTTCTATTCTATCGGTAGGGTTAGATGCCCTCATGTTTTGGCGCTTCTTAATCAGATCTTTTGTCACCTGAGATAGCTTCCCGGTATCTTTTCTAACTGTCCTACCGTCTACTTCTACTGCGCAATCCGTGATTATTGATGTCAGATTATCATGCACTGAATGAACATCAAGATGATCTTCCTCAGTTAAAGCCGAATATCTGTTTTGCAGCGCTATCCTAAACTCCTGTGATTTCCCTCTTACGGCTAACTCGTTAGTGGTCTTCTTCACTACCTTCTTCCGTTCCCTCTTCGAGTCTAAGCTAATTCTAGACCTTACCATTCTGTGGTCGCTACAACGCACCTTTCCGATGACGGCCACATCCTGAGTGATGCCAGGTTAAGCACACATTATGAAGTCGATTTCATTTTTAATCTCATCATTGGGGCTCTTCAAGGTCCACTTCCTGTTTTCTCGTTTGCGGAAGAAGGTATTCATGATCCGTAAATTATTTCTATCCGCGAATTCGACTAATAACTATCCCCTGCTATTTTTAGAGCCTATCCCATAGTCACCTACCGCGTGGTCGCCAGCCTGCTTCTTGCCCACCTTCGCATTGAAGTGGCACATCAGTACAGTGTACTGCGATTTTACTTTAATCATTGCCGATTCTACGTCCTCATAGAAACTTTCAACTATCTGGTCGTCATAGCTGGACGTGGGTGCGTAGGCCTGCACCATTTTCAGCTTGTACCTCCTATTCAGCCTAATTGCTATAGCTGCTACCCTCTCGTTAATACTGTAGAACTCCTCTACGTTCCCAGCTATATACTTATTAATGAGTAATCCCACACCTAGTTCTCGTCTATCCTCTAACCCGCGATAGCACAGTATGTGTCCGTCCTTTAGTACTGTATACGCCTCACCTGTCCTCCTAACTTCGCTAAGCCCTATAACATCCCTTTTAATTCCCGCTAGTTCCTCAAACAGCACTGCTAGGCTAGCCTCAATAGCTAAAGTTCTAGCATTAAACGTTGCAGGTTCAGATTCCAATGGCGGCCTGTCCTTAGCCTCGGGTATTTCCCCCGCTATTCAGATTTTGTAAAAAAGTTTCAACAGTGCTTCTACCGTATGCTCAGACAAATGGACTTGCATTTGATAATGTATCGAGTCAGGGTCTGGTGCAGTCTGCCATTAGTTAGTACGCGATGAAGCTCATGGAATCTAATCGTTAGTGTAACCACTCGTTCGAAGTCGTTTCTTTTCTGCTGGGTTTTTGTACTTTAAGAAAGTCAGCGTAGTGTACTGAACTAGAAACAAGGAAGAGTTGCTCCCAAGTATGTTGGCCTGTTCGTGATTATTTGTTTGTGCATCAGGCGGTGTCAGGAAAAGAACTGTAAAATAAGAGAAGTTGAACTATTTTTGAAGAAGTGGCATTGTTTATAGAAGATTCATCCACTTGCCTTGAAGTTTTCTCAGCATCACGACGGATATATAGAGGTTGGCCCTCGTCTTTTTACAAGTTCTAATTTTTTCCTGCATAGGGTAGCCGTGGAGATATTCCCCCGGTTTTCTTTTTCGTCTTTTTCCTTATCTACATTCTCGGGTATACCAGACATTTTCATTCTTTCTCACCACTCTCGAAGAGTGAGGAAATACTAAGTTACCAGTGGCAATGATACAAGTTGTGGACGACGAATTTTAGTTGCCGACATTGGCCTTCACGGTAGCTGAGTAATTATGGCGCTCGGCTGCTGGCCCTGAAAACGCGCGTTTGATCCCGGCCGCGGCGGTCAAAGCTCAGCCCCTTGGTCATGGTTGGCCCTGCTCCAGGCTCACTCTATGTGATCTGAGCAGGAGCTGAAAGCCGCTGCGCGGTCATGCCTTCTTGCACCGCAATGGCCTTCAAAAAACCTTTAAAAACGCTTTCGCGCTTCTCAGAAAGTATTGTTTTATCTATGCGTGTGATCGTTTTTTCTCTTGTTTTCATGTTTGTCAGGCGCGTGAGTAGGCAGTACGACTGCCCCCACAATTTACACAAAGATGCATTCAAATATGCATTTTGTGGGGTGATCTGAGAGGCACATTTAGCGCATTTGACTTTGGCCCGGCAGCTCTGGTAGCAGTACCTTTGGTACCTGAAACCGCGTCGTGGGTAAGAGATATATAGTCCAAGTGTGATTTTTGAGTACCCTGCTTCTACAGTCAGGGAGTCGTTAATGCTAAAATCAGTACTAGGTCTTTTGTTCATTTTTTTCGTCTCGTGTGATCTTGATTCGATACACATTTGTCACATGCTGCTCCTTAGTGCCTTCGGCAGTTTTACGCTCTTGTACTTAATGCCACCATCGGAAGTGAAACCGCGGACAGTATTTAGTGATTGGTGGGGCTAATTGCTATACCAATGTCTCCAAGGCAGTGACTCCTGCAAATTTCCAATATTGATGGTGGTAGAACACTTCCACAAGAATGTCCCCATTTGCCAGATCTATCACTATTGGCTTATGATTTTTGAAACTAAGAATGGAGACATATGCCATGGGCTTTTTCTGAGCTTTCACTGTGAATAACATAGAACCTAGGGAATTTGTGTTCTTTACGAACTGAGCTGTTACATCGCTGAGCCCTAGCTTTGGGTTAAAATACCAAAAAGCCGTAATGAAAGCTGTCTTTGGCGAAGGTGGCAGGCACTCACAACGAAGGCCAACGAGGGGACGGGACAGGAACCTGCTAGCAAGTCTTGCCCATTCCAGCTGTACACCGTAACTATCACCAAATATGGCGTAACTCAATGTGGTACGCCTAAAAGTATTAGGCCTTGCCGCCTATGAAATGTGCAAAACTGCGAAGAAAGGAGTAGACAGGAGAGTTGTGAGAAAGAGATTGTAAAGAGAAAGATGGTGGGAGGATAGACAAAATGACTTTCGATTTCCCCTTTCGGATCAGGCTGGAGGTGCCCTCTACGGGAAGCTAACGTCGAAGTGGTGTGTTGCGTCGGCTGAGTGTGGGTGCTCGGGTCCGTGGTGACGTACTGTCACCGTCAACCTCCTGCGGTGACGTCCCTACGTATGGTCAGGAACCCGTGGTATCGCAACTCACCAACATCTGCTCTTTGCAGGCGCTCCTGCGAAAGCATGTCCTATGTGCTGTCTGTCCTGCAACGGCCGGCAACACGACATCTTCAGTCGGCACGAGGGAAACGCTGACAGCATGCCTCACGCGCCGCGCTTGTGCATTTCGCAGGTATTTAGGCCTTTAGCTCTTTATGGTAAGAAAAGCAGCACTCGATGCTTGCGGTTGCTCCCGTGCCCACAAGTGTTTCTTGAGGTTGTTCGTGACTGCCTCTCAATGCTCTTCCTCTTACTGTGCGCTCAGGACGTAAGAAACAAGCCCCGGAGACAACACATGCTGTGAATCCACGATCGAACATCTGCCTCTTCCGAACGAGCCTTCCAAACAAATTGCTGCTGTTTTCAACCTCCTTAAAGAGGTGCACGCGCGTTCTGTTCAATCTGGAAAGAATCAGGCCGAGCTTGCTGTGCACATAAAGCTATAAAAACAAGCCAAAAACGCTTGGAGAATAAAATTGTCCGCAGTGAAGAAACGTTGGACACTTGAAGAAAAAACAGACACACTAGACTAGTTTGCTGCAAAAGCAACCAATATCCAAATTTCCTACATGCCCTGACAACACAGCACGATTCTTTGCAATCTCGTTTCGTTGAAATAGAGGACCGACCGCTGCTCACTAAACACGCTTTTTCGAGGGATTCCAGACTCGCATGAATCTTGAAATGAAACTGAAGACTCTTTGAGAGTGTTGTAGGCGAGCGCGATGAGCCAGAGCCAGGGTAACGAGCAACGTAGATGCTTT
This sequence comes from Amblyomma americanum, assembly GCF_052857255.1. Lineage (NCBI taxonomy): Eukaryota > Metazoa > Arthropoda > Arachnida > Ixodida > Ixodidae > Amblyomma > Amblyomma americanum. The sequence goes on from NC_135502.1 coordinate 137,942,228, forward strand.
ATTGGCACGACTATTCATGTGCAACGCAGCGCTTATATAGCGGAGAGAGACGCGCTATCATTGTGATGTCCCACGCACTTCGCATAACACCACACTCCTTCCCATACTGCTGATGGCCTGGAGCAATCGGGAGGTTTCTTCGCACGAGCCCTGCGTCGATCAGTCTCTGCCCCTTGAGGATATGGTGGTTCTCGAAGAGGAGACGGTGGTAGAAAATCTTGGCGTGGACTGGCATTCCGCTGACCCCCGGGAGCCGTCTTCGAGCGGCTCTGGCGGGGCTGCCGCAGAGCTCGTATACTCCAGCACGGGAACAGGAGGCGTCGTAGCAGACGCCTCCAGCACAGGGCCTGAAATTAAACTTGGCACCACACAGGGAGGCTCACGGTGCACTTGTTTGTCACTGTCAAAACAACACGGACTTATATTGTCTACATGCACAAATCTTCACGGGTCCTACCGATCAATGTACGTAACGGCACTTGATCTTTTTTCAATGACCCCAGGCAACGAGCTTGCCTGACCTGGACGAAGTCCTTGGACCAGAACAATTTCGCCCTGTTCGAATGCCCTCCATGGCCCTATTTTTTCGTCTGCTTGACGCTTAGCTTTGGAAAAATGTTCTTTTAAACGTCTCTCCGGGTCTGGCTGTAGCAGAGTTAGGAGAGTGCGGGATCTCCACGAGAGAAAAAGTTCAGCTGGCGTTTGCCCGTTGTTGTGGTAGAGGTGTTCCGGTACCTGAACAGGAACATGTCAATGCTATGTTGTAGGGTCTTGCTGATTACCGATGACCTTCCGTCCAGAAGCTCTCTCAGAAGATCCCATTTAACTGTTTGGATACACCTCTCCGCGCTTCCATTTGACACCGGGTAGTATGGAGATGTCCTGAATATGACGGACTCTGTTTGAGCGGAATCTCTGTGAAGTGCTTCGCAGTGAACTGGTGGCCCGTTGTCCGTAACTACCTCCTCCGGAAGACCATGCGAGGCGAACACACTGCGCAGCTTTTCAATAGTACTCTCTGTCGTTGCTGAATTCATCACGAACACTTCTACCCATTTCGAGTGTGAATCCACCAGCACTAAAAGCCACTGGTTGTTTGTGAATGCGATATTCAGGTAGATTCTTTGCCAACTGCGGCTAGGTAAACCTCAAGTTTGTAGTGGGCCGTTCCGAAAAGCATTCCGCGCCAACTGACAAGTACAGCAACCTTTAACAGCACACTCAATGTCTTGGGTTAACTGAGGCCACCAGACATAGCTACGTGCGAGCATTTTCATACGCGTAACTCCGGAGTGACCTTCGAGCAAAAGTGCCAACACTTGTTTGCGCAAGCAGTGGGGAACAATCACACGATTTTCCCATGTACGCACTGCTGGTCTACGGACAGTTTATGCCGACGAAAAAGTATGGGGACAATTCACTGTCAGCTACATGTGTAGGCCAGCCACTCATCGTGTTCGTCAACACTTTACATCGCCCTCTATCCGTGCTCGTTTCCTTTCTAATCGCGTCCACAGAGAAAGAAAGTTCATTCAGAACTGAACTGAGAAAAAGTGTACTTAATCTGAGACATCTTGATCATCCGCCAACGGCAAGCGCGAAAGCGCGTCAGCGTTTTCAACGTCGCGGCCCTTACGATACACCCATTTGTATTCGTACGCCACTAAGATCAAAGCCCAGCGTTACATGCGTGCCTTTGACGTTACTGGAACGGGCTTGCCGTGCGCCAGAATGCTAGCTAATGGCTGGTAATCTGAATAAATGATAAAACTACGCTCAAACAGACATTTGTGAAATTTCTTCAACCCATATACCACGGCGACAGCCTCTTTTTCAATGTGAGCATAACATTGCTCTGCTTTGCTCAAAGCCCTTAGTCCTTAGTCAAAACCTCTTGTTTCGTTCCCAAAGGCCTGGGAAAACTGCAGGCCAGGATCCTGCAGTAGTCGCCAGGGCAGTAGCAGCCGGAGGTGACTGCTGACTGGTCTCGCCACAGCTGTCCCGGATGGATGCGGCGAACGAACAGGATACAGGCCGCTCCGTCGTAGCAGGTGGCAGCGAGACGATATGCACCGGACAGCAAGCCTGGGTGGCTCCACCGAATCTGCAAAATTGCCGAAACGCTCTCGGCGTGCCTTTAACGTAGGTCACGGGAGGGGAAACGGCATCCGCAAGGGCCTCGTGGGACAATGCCTAACTCGCTAGCAAAACGTGTCGGCGGCTGTGCAAACGCAAAGTTCGAGGGAACAAAGCCCTTTCTTGAGTTGAACGAGACTGCTCAGTTCGTGCGAGGTTACATACAAAAAGACGGGCGGGCAGCAAAGTGCGCCCCCTCTCAACGACACGGTTCGGTGGTTGTGTCTCTTTTAACGTTATGCAGGCAGCTCCGAAAAGCCTCTGGACTAACTAAAACTCCGACAACAACCGTGAACACAACAAAGACCCGAAACGGGTTATGTGCGCGCAGTCGGGAGGAGACGTCAGCTTTGTGGGGTGGTCCCACACCGCTCACTGCACAAAGCAGCTTCTGAGCGGTCGGCGCCCACCGTATCGGACGGTGTCGGAGCGCCCGGTGCCGAGCTGCAATAGCAGCGAGCTCGTAGCGGCACCCGTGGCCCCAGGCCACCCGGCTCCCGGAGCCGCGACTCCCAGAGTCGAAAAAGAGACAGTGGAGAAAATATATACAGAAACTCGAACCACCCACGCGGCTTCCGTACTCACTCGCTTCGGGCTCGGCGACTCCGCGGGCGCTAGCCCTCGCGCTCCCTCGATGCGGACCAAGTGATTCTCGCGAAAAATCTCCAGGGGAAAAATGTGCTGAGCATGTCGAAAAGTTCAAACATTCTGCAGCGCAATACACCTCGCACTCAAGAAACCATGCCGCAGGTCCTAGCGATCAAAATTCACTCTAGGCCTAGCACTTGTCAAGTCCGGACAAAGAGCGTTCCTCGAACCAAACCGACAGTCGTCCAATGTTCCAAGAGCAGGCCCCACGTTGGGCGCCAGATGTGTGGTTGGATGGGGAGATAAGTACGTTCTCCCCACTCAATCGCGGCTGACACGGTTCAAAGCCGCCCGGACCCCACCCCGTCATCGCGTACGCTACCGAGCGCTCGCCGACAACGGCGGGCCTTGCTCTGAGGGGACAAAGGAACGACACATTGGCTGACACAAACAGGCATTTATTGCTACAGAAACAATAACGCCCGCTAGCAACAAGGTACGCCAATGAATCGAGGACGTCCGCAGTTTTTGGCAGTCTCCCCCACAGCGATGTTGGCGCCCTCTCTTGCCAGTTAATGTAACTGACAAGGGAATGCGTTCATCCTCGGGGTGAGACCGCCACTGCACGGTGCCTCGCGGGAAAGCAAACTCAGGGGGCTGCAGGGCAGGTCCCCACAATGCATAACTGGTTTGTGTTCACCATCTCTCCGCAGTGGGCGCATATTGGTTTGTATTTGTACGAATGAAGTCATATGGTATATTATCATCATAATCAACAGCTATGCCCACTGCAGGGCAAATGTCTCTCCCATGTGTCGAATTCACGCTGTCCTTTGCAGCTGCGCCCACCCTATGCATGCAAACTTCCTTACCTCACCTACCCAGCTTATCTTCAGCCGCCCCCCTGCTACGCTTGCCTTCTCTTATAATCCACTTCGTTACCCTTAAAAAGCAGCGGTTATCTCGCCTTCGCAGCACATTCCCTGCCAAAGCCAATTTTTTCCTCTTGATTTCGACTAGGATGTCATTAACCCCCATTTGTTCCTTCACCCACTCTGCGTGTGTCCAAAACGAAGGCGACATAAAACTAATTCAAAGAAACGCTCTTAGTTACTATATGCTTTTCATTCCGCTGCGTCTGGCTTTACTAGGTTAACTTTTTATTTATTTCAACATCGCTTGCTTCCTGCCAATATCTATTAGCTTTCTATGGGCAAATTTTATTGCGTCATTATGTGGCATTTTCGCTTTCTGTAATTTAGTATTTCAGATGGCTGCAATACATAAATCAGCTCTTTTGTTACCACAGATTCTTACCTGTCTTGGCACACCACAGAACTTAATTTCAAAGTTCTTGTGTTTTAGCCGCGACTAGGTTGTGTGCTGTCTCCTATTAATTGCTCTTTGCATTGTTGGGATGTAGTGATGTAATTACGCTGAGAGAGTATGTGTAAATCGCGCTTTCTAAGTGCTGTTTCTCGGTACATGTCTACAGATAGCGATAGGACGCAACTTTGGTCAGTAAAACAGATGCACACTGAGGCAACCTTACCATTTTTTTCTCGCTTGTCTTCTGGTATGGCACAACAAGCATAAAGTGTTGTTTTGGAACCATCTGTGTAAAATTCTGCATCATCACTATAGTTCTCGTTCAGTGCCAATAACTCTTGTATAATGAGTTCATGAGGTGTCTGTGTTTTACGAAAGTATGTAATGTGAGGTCGCTTAAAGCAAGGAAGTTGTATCAAGGTGGCAATATCAGATAGTGCATCCAGTATGTTGAACTCCTGGCGCTGCTCTTAGAAACGGAGTACGAGCGGTCTCGTGGCGTGGGATTTGTAGTTAAATAGTGTTCTAGAGGGGCATTTGGTAAATATTGGGTAACTTGTATTTCTGCAACAAACAAATTTTCGGAAAGCATGAACATGTAAGCATGTTTCATTTGTGAGCTAGCGAAAGTTCTTTGGTTTCTATTTAGAGTCTAGTCACTGGTGACGCCCTGTATGTTCCAGTCGAAAGACGCAAAACAAGGTTATGTACTAGATCCAGTCGTTTAATGTATAATGGTCTTGGGAAACAATAGACCGAACAACCGTAATCTTGACAGGAGCTCAGTAGTGTACGATAGATATAGAGAAGACATCCTATAAGGGTGCCAGTGTCTTTGTTACAGTAACATAAGTATGTGTAGAGCTCAAGAGGCAGTGGGTTTAAGATATTTCTGTGGGAGGAAGCGAGCTTTTTGTCGAATGTTACACCTAACAATTTACATTACTGTTTTATTGGGAAAACGGTTTTATTTAAGTTCATGGTGTGATCCGGCTGCAGGACTCTCTTGAGAGAGACGGAAGCCACAGGGTTTTTTTTGTCATTTTTGCATGCCCAATTACCAAGCTTGTTTATGTAAGTTGTACTTGTCTTTCACATGTTTATAAGCTGGATGATGCGCTTGCAATTTGGAGGTCACAGACATTAACCGAGTACATAATAGATTTTGGGATTACTTTGGCTAACGAATTAATTTTTACAGTGAAAAGTGTAGTGCTAAAAATGCATATCTGAGGAATACCGTTTCCTCAGTGGAGTTATTCGAGCGGGTTTAACCCAGGCGGATTTAAAATGTGCGGTTCGACAAGAAATTTTTCTTAACATTCTCCTGCGGATACCCAAATCCGTCAGGTGGCGAAAATCCCAAACCTCCAGGTGGTATCATAACTTCTTTCCATATTAAAAAAAAACTGTCGCAGATGGTTACCGCTGTATGCATGCTTTTTGGACAGTGTTTTCTAGCTGGACAAGAATAATCCTCTGTTGAGATAGCCTTTCTGAAGCCGCACTGGTGGAGGTGAAGCAATTGGCGAGATTGAAGAATAAACATTAACGGAATATTTACTACACAATCGAAGAATTTGGCAAGCTGGGTGGTAGGTGCTACTGGCCTGTAACTAGTAGAAGAGGTTGGGAGTTTTCATGATTTCAGCAATGGGACAATAACTACCTTTTCCTTCAGCATCACCATCAACAGCCTTACTACACCCACTGCAGGGCAAAGGCCTCTCCAATGTCTCTCCAATTAACCCAATCTTTTGCCAGCTGCATCCACCCTTTGCCTGCAAACTTCTTAATCTCATGCGCCCACCTAACCTTCTGCCGCCCCCTGCTCCGCTTACTTTCTCTTGGAATCCACTCCGTTACCCTTAAGGAGCAGCGGTTATCTTGCCTTCGCATTACATGCCCTGCACAAGCCCATTTATTTCTCTTGACTTCGACTAGGATGTCATTAACCCGTGTCTGTTCCCTCACCCACTCTGTCCGCTTCCGATCTCTTAACGTTACACCTATCATTTTTCTTTCCATGGCTCGCTGCAATGTCCTTAACTTAAGCTGAACTCTTTTCGTTAGCCTCCACGTTTCTGCCCCGTAGGTGAGTACCGGTAAGATTATGCTGTTGTACACTTTCCTTTTGAGAGAAATTGGTAAACTTCCACTTATGATCTGCGACAATTTGCAGTATGCGCTCCACCCCATTCTTATACTTCTTGTTATCTCCCTCCCATGATCCGGATAAGCTGTCACAACCTGCCATAAGTAGACGTATTCCATCACAATTTTTAGGCTCTCGCTGCAAATTGTGAACTGTTGTTCCCTTGCTAGGCTGTTGAACATTTCCTTGGTTTTCTGCATGTTAAATTTTAGACCCAATCGATCTGCTCTACCTGTCTAACTCATTGATCATGATTTGCAGTTCACCTCCTGAGTGACTCAGCAAGGCAATGGCATCAGCAAATCGCAGATTATTTAGGTATTCTCCATTTATTCTTATTCCCAACTGTTCCCAATTCAGGCCTCGAAATACCTCCTGTAAACATGCGGTGAACAGCATTGGCGAGATCGCGTCTCCTTGCCTGACGCCCTTCCTTATTGGAATTTTATTGCTCACTTTATGGAGGGCTATAGTAGCTGTTCAGTTGCTATATATATCTTCCAGTATTTTGACACAAGGCTCTTCTACCCCCTGATTACGCAATGCCTGTCTCACTGCTGAGGTTTCCACTTAGTCGAATGCTTTCTCGTAATCAATGAAACTTATATATAGAGGTTGGTTATATTCTGCGCATTTCTCTATCACGTGATTGATAGTGTGAATATGATCTATTGTGAAATATCCTTTACGAAAGCCTGCCTGATCATTTGATTGATTAAAGTCTAACGTTGCCCTGACTCTATTAGCGGTTACCTTAGTAAATACTTTGTAGGCAACGGATAGTAAGCTGATCGGCCTGTAATTTTTCAAGACCTTGGCGTCTCCCTTCTTATGAATTAAGATAATCTTTGCATTCTTCCAAGCTTCTGGTACAGTCGAGGTCACAAGGCATTGCGTATACAGGGTGGCTAGTTTTTCGAGCACGATGTCCCCTCCATCCTTCAACAGATCTGCTGTTACGTGATCCTCCCCTGCAGCTTTTCCCCTTTTTATTGCTTCTAAGGCTTTCTTTACTTCATCTTTCGTCACTGGCGGGATGACGCATCGCTGTGCACTGCTGTCTTTCTCGTTAACGCTCTGATTACATTGGCTACTGTACAGGTCTGTGTAGAACTCTTCGGCTACGTTAACTATCTTATCCATATTGCTAATGACATTGCCCTGCTTGACCCTTAATGCATTCATCTGGTTTTTACCTATGCCTAGTTTCCTCTTCACTGTTTTGAAGCTACATCCGTTCTTTATATCATGCTCGATTCTCTCCATATTAAAGTTCCTTATGTCGGCTACCTTGCGCTTATTTATTAACTTTGATAGCTCCGTTGGTTCTATTCTATCGGTAGGGTTAGATGCCCTCATGTTTTGGCGCTTCTTAATCAGATCTTTTGTCACCTGAGATAGCTTCCCGGTATCTTTTCTAACTGTCCTACCGTCTACTTCTACTGCGCAATCCGTGATTATTGATGTCAGATTATCATGCACTGATTGAACATCAAGATGATCTTCCTCAGTTAAAGCCGAATATCTGTTTTGCAGCGCTATCCTAAACTCCTGTGATTTCCCTCTTACGGCTAACTCGTTAGTGGTCTTCTTCACTACCTTCTTCCGTTCCCTCTTCAAGTCTAAGCTAATTCTAGACCTTACCATTCTGTGGTCGCTACAACGCACCTTTCCGATGACGGCCACATCCTGAGTGATGCCAGGTTAAGCACACATTATGAAGTCGATTTCATTTTTAATCTCACCATTGGGGCTCTTCAAGGTCCACTTCCTGTTTTCTCGTTTGCGGAAGAAGGTATTCATGATCCGTAAATTATTTCTATCCGCGAATTCGACTAATAACTATCCCCTGCTATTTTTAGAGCCTATCCCATAGTCACCTACCGCGTGGTCGCCAGCCTGCTTCTTGCCCACCTTCGCATTGAAGTGGCACATCAGTACAGTGTACTGCGATTTTACTTTAATCATTGCCGATTCTACGTCCTCATAGAAACTTTCAACTATCTGGTCGTCATAGCTGGACGTGGGTGCGTAGGCCTGCACCATTTTCAGCTTGTACCTCCTATTCAGCCTAATTGCTATAGCTGCTACCCTCTCGTTAATACTGTAGAACTCCTCTACGTTCCCAGCTATATACTTATTAATGAGTAATCCCACACCTAGTTCTCGTCTATCCTCTAACCCGCGATAGCACAGTATGTGTCCGTCCTTTAGTACTGTATACGCCTCACCTGTCCTCCTAACTTCGCTAAGCCCTATAACATCCCTTTTAATTCCCGCTAGTTCCTCAAACAGCACTGCTAGGCTAGCCTCAATAGCAAAAGTTCTAGCATTAAACGTTGCAGGTTCAGATTCCAATGGCGGCCTGTCCTTAGCCTCGGGTATTTCCCCCGCTATTCAGATTTTGTAAAAAAGTTTCAACAGTGCTTCTACCGTATGCTCAGACAAATGGACTTGCATTTGATAATGTATCGAGTCAGGGTCTGGTGCAGTCTGCCATTAGTTAGTACGCGATGAAGCTCATGGAATCTAATCGTTAGTGTAACCACTAGTTCGAAGTCGTTTCTTTTCTGCTGTGTTTTTGTACTTTAAGAAAGTCAGCGTAGTGTACTGAACTAGAAACAAGGAAGAGTTGCTCCCAAGTATGTTGGCCTGTTCGTGATTATTTGTTTGTGCATCAGGTGGTGTCAGGAAAAGAACTGTAAAATAAGAGAAGTTGAACTATTTTTGAAGAAGTGGCATTGTTTATGGAAGATTCATCCACTTGCCTTGAAGTTTTCTCAGCATCACGACGGATATATAGAGGTTGGCCCTCGTCTTTTTACAAGTTCTAATTTTTTCCTGCATAGGGTAGCCGTGGAGATATTCCCCCGGATTTCTTTTTCGTCTTTTTCCTTATCTACATTCTCGGGTATACCAGACATTTTCATTCTTTCTCACCACTCTCGAAGAGTGAGGAAATACTAAGTGACCAGTGGCAATGATACAAGTTGTGGACGACGAATTTTAGTTGCCGACATTGGCCTTCACGGTAGCTGAGTAATTATGGCGCTCGGCTGCTGGCCCTGAAAACGCGCGTTTGATCCCGGCCGCGGCGGTCAAAGCTCAGCCCCTTGGTCATGGTTGGCCCTGCTCCAGGCTCACTCTATGTGATCTGAGCAGGAGCTGAAAGCCGCTGCGCGGTCATGCCTTCTTGCACCGCAATGGCCTTCAAAAAACCTTTAAAAACGCTTTCGCGCTTCTCAGAAAGTATTGTTTTATCTATGCGTGTGATCATTTTTTCTCTTGTTTTCATGTTTGTCAGGCGCGTGAGTAGGCAGTACGACTGCCCCCACAATTTACACAAAGATGCATTCAAATATGCATTTTGTGGGGTGATCTGAGAGGCACATTTAGCGCATTTGACTTTGGCCCGGCAGCTCTGGTAGCAGTACCTTTGGTACCTGAAACCGCGTCGTGGGTAAGAGATATATAGTCCAAGTGTGATTTTTGAGTACCCTGCTTCTACAGTCAGGGAGTCGTTAATGCTAAAATCAGTACTAGGTCTTTTGTTCATTTTTTTCGTCTCGTGTGATCTTGATTCGATACACATTTGTCACATGCTGCTCCTTAGTGCCTTCGGCAGTTTTACGCTCTTGTACTTAATGCCACCATCGGAAGTGAAACCGCGGACAGTATTTAGTGATTGGTGGGGCTAATTGCTATACCAATGTCTCCAAGGCAGTGACTCCTGCAAATTTCCAATATTGATGGTGGTAGAACACTTCCACAAGAATGTCCCCATTTGCCAGATCTATCACTATTGGCTTATGATTTTTGAAACTAAGAATGGAGACATATGCCATGGGCTTTTTCTGAGCTTTCACTGTGAATAGCATAGAACCTAGGGAATTTGTGTTCTTTACGAACTGAGCTGTTACATCGCTGAGCCCTAGCTTTGGGTTAAAATACCAAAAAGCCGTAATGAAAGCTGTCTTTGGCGAAGGTGGCAGGCACTCACAACAAAGGCCAACGAGGGGAAGGGACAGGAACCTGCTAGCAAGTCTTGCCCATTCCAGCTGTACACCGTAACTATCACCAAATATGGCGTAACTCAATGTGGTACGCCTAAATGTATTAAGCCTTGCCGCCTATGAAATGTGCAAAACTGCGAAGAAAGGAGTAGACAGGAGAGTTGTGAGAAAGAGATTGTAAAGTGAAAGATGGTGGGAGGATAGACAAAATGACTTTCGATTTCCCCTTTCGGATCAGGCTGGAGGTGCCCTCTACGGGAAGCTAACGTCGAAGTGGTGTGTTGCGTCGGCTGAGTGTGGGTGCTCGGGTCCGTGGTGACGTACTGTCACCGTCAACCTCCTGCGGTGACGTCCCTACGTATGGTCAGGAACCCGTGGTATCGCAACTCACCAACATCTGCTCTTTGCAGGCGCTCCTGCGAAAGCATGTCCTATGTGCTGTCTGTCCTGCAACGGCCGGCAACACGACATCTTCAGTCGGCACGAGGGAAACGCTGACAGCATGCCTCACGCGCCGCGCTTGTGCATTTCGCAGGTATTTAGGCCTTTAGCTCTTTATGGTAAGAAAAGCAGCACTCGATGCTTGCGGTTGCTCCCGTGCCCACAAGTGTTTCTTGAGGTTGTTCGTGACTGCCTCTCAATGCTCTTCCTCTTACTGTGCGCTCAGGACGTAAGAAACAAGCCCCGGAGACAACACATGCTGTGAATCCACGATCGAACATCTGCCTCTTCCGAACGAGCCTTCCAAACAAATTGCTGCTGTTTTCAACCTCCTTAAAGAGGTGCACGCGCGTTCTGTTCAATCTGGAAAGAATCAGGCCGAGCTTGCTGTGCACATAAAGCTATAAAAACAAGCCAAAAACGCTTGGAGAATAAAATTGTCCGCAGTGAAGAAACGTTGGACACTTGAAGAAAAAACAGACACACTAGACGAGTTTGCTGAAAAAGCAACCAATATACAAATTTCCTACATGCCCTGACAACACAGCACGATTCTTTGCAATCTCGTTTCGTTGAAATAGAGGACCGACCGCTGCTCACTAAACACGCTTTTTCGAGGGATTCCAGACTCGCATGAATCTTGAAATGAAACTGAAGACTCTTTGAGAGTGTTGTAGGCGAGCGCGATGAGCCAGAGCCAGGGTAACGAGCAACGTAGATGCTTTATTGGCACGACTATTCATGTGCAACGCAGCGCTTATATAGCGGAGAGAGACGCGCTATCATTGTGATGTCCCACGCACTTCGCATAACACCACACTCCTTCCCATACTGCTGATGGCCTGGAGCAATCGGGAGGTTTCTTCGCACGAGCCCTGCGTCGATCAGTCTCTGCCCCTTGAGGATATGGTGGTTCTCGAAGAGGAGACGGTGGTAGAAAATCTTGGCGTGGACTGGCATTCCGCTGACCCCCGGGAGCCGTCTTCGAGCGGCTCTGGCGGGGCTGCCGCAGAGCTCGTATACTCCAGCACGGGAACAGGAGGCGTCGTAGCAGACGCCTCCAGCACAGGGCCTGAAATTAAACTTGGCACCACACAGGGAGGCTCACGGTGCACTTGTTTGTCACTGTCAAAACAACACGGACTTATATTGTCTACATGCACAAATCTTCACGGGTCCTACCGATCAATGTACGTAACGGCACTTGATCTTTTTTCAATGACCCCAGGCAACGAGCTTGCCTGACCTGGACGAAGTCCTTGGACCAGAACAATTTCGCCCTGTTCGAATGCCCTCCATGGCCCTATTTTTTCGTCTGCTTGACGCTTAGCTTTGGAAAAATGTTCTTTTCAACGTCTCTCCGGGTCTGGCTGTAGCAGAGATAGGAGAGTGCGGGATCTCCACGAGAGAAAAAGTTCAGCTGGCGTTTGCCCGTTGTTGTGGTAGAGGTGTTCCGGTACCTGAACAGGAACATGTCAATGCTATGTTGTAGGGTCTTGCTGATTACCGATGACCTTCCGTCCAGAAGCTCTCTCAGAAGATCCCATTTAACTGTTTGGATACACCTCTCCGCGCTTCCATTTGACACCGGGTAGTATGGAGATGTCCTGAATATGACGGACTCTGTTTGAGCGGAATCTCTGTGAAGTGCTTCGCAGTGAACTGGTGGCCCGTTGTCCGTAACTACCTCCTCCGGAAGACCATGCGAGGCGAACACACTGCGCAGCTTTTCAATAGTACGCTCTGTCGTTGCTGAATTCATCACGAACACTTCTACCCATTTCGAGTGTGAATCCACCAGCACTAAAAGCCACTGGTTGTTTGTGAATGCGATATTCAGGTAGATTCTTTGCCAACTGCGGCTAGGTAAACCTCAAGTTTGTAGTGGGCCGTTCCGAAAAGCATTCCGCGCCAACTGACAAGTACAGCAACCTTTAACAGCACACTCAATGTCTTGGGTTAACTGAGGCCACCAGACATAGCTACGTGCGAGCATTTTCATACGCGTAACTCCGGAGTGACCTTCGAGCAAAAGTGCCAACACTTGTTTGCGCAAGCAGTGGGGAACAATCACACGATTTTCCCATGTACGCACTGCTGGTCTACGGACAGTTTATGCCGACGAAAAAGTATGGGGACAGTTCACTGTCAGCTACATGTGTAGGCCAGCCACTCATCGTGTTCGTCAACACTTTACATCGCCCTCTATCCGTGCTCGTTTCCTTTCTAATCGCGTCCACAGAGAAAGAAAGTTCATTCAGAACTGAACTGAGAAAAAGTGTACTTAATCTGAGACATCTTGATCATCCGCCAACGGCAAGCGCGAAAGCGCGTCAGCGTTTTCAACGTCGCGGCCCTTACGATACACCCATTTGTATTCGTACGCCACTAAGATCTAAGCCCAGCGTTACATGCGTGCCTTTGACGTTACTGGAACGGGCTTGCCGTGCGCCAGAAGGCTAGCTAATGGCTGGTAATCTGAATAAATGATAAAACTACGCTCAAACAGACATTTGTGAAATTTCTTCAACCCATATACCACGGCGACAGCCTCTTTTTCAATGTGAGCATAACATTGCTCTGCTTTGCTCAAAGCCCTAGACGCATATGCAATTCACAATCTAATGAAACAGAATGGCGCCAACGCCATACGTGGATGCGTCACACACAAGCCCTATCGATTTGTTGGAGTCGCAGTATGTAAAAAACTTATCTGTCGGTAGCCACGCTTTACTTTCCTGAACCGCTTCCTTTGCCTCATTTTGTGAAAAAACTTAATATAAAAGGTAATCAAACCCAGGGAAGCTCCCAATTGTGCCTCAGTCTTTGGCTCCGGCGCCTCCGGTATCGCCTTCACTTTTCATCTCAGAGGCGTATGCCCTTTTTGTTAAGAATGTGCCCCAAGAACAACACCGACGTTTGAAATATTTTGCACTTTTCTTTTTTCACTTGTATGCCTTTGTCCTGAAACCGTCACAGCACACTTTCCACTTTATCAAAACAGTCATCAAATGCAGCCCCTACTATCAGCACGTCGTCCAGATAGACGCTACACGATCAAGTGCCTTCAACACCTCATCCGTGACTGCCTGAAAGATTGAAGGTGCGTTCGTAATGCCATAGGGTAAACGTGTGTACTTGAACAATCCTAGGTGCGCGTTGACCACGAGTAGCGACTGCGGACGCAACTCAACCTGCTGATATGCAGTAGAGAGATTAAGCAGCTTAACATATTTACAGCCAGCCATTTTTATAAACAGATCCTCAATAACGGGAAGGGAGTAGTGATCCATTCCTAGGGATGGATTTAGCGTCACTTTGAAATCCTCACACATCCTGACGTGGTTGTTCGGTTTAGGCACGACCACTAGTAGGGTCGCCCACTCACTCTGCTTATCAGGTACTAACACTTCTGCCTTCACGAGATTCTGCAATTCTGAAGACACTGCTTCCCTAACCGCAAATGGCACCAGTCGCGATTTACTAAAAGCTGGTGTACAATCCTCTTTAAGTACCATTTTAATGGCGCTGTTCTTGATCAGGCCTAGCGTAGGCTCAAAAATCTCGGCCTACTTTTCAAGCAACGCTAACACTTTGTCCAGGCGAACCCCATGCACACTAGACCGGTCTAACTTAAGCGCCGCCAGCCAGTCACGACACAAAAAGCACAGTGTTGGTATTCTCGTTTGTCTTCACGACAATTAACGGAAGCTGCTTGTGCTGGCCGTTGTGCTCTACTGAAACGGTTAGCTTCCCCGTTACCGGCAGCGCTGTGCCTCAGTAAGTTTTCAGCTTTAGACAGCATGGTTCTTTGGGTAGGGTGAGCAGTATTTCTTGTACACTGCTTCTGTAACAACGCCTACAGGCGCCTGCGTACCAATCTGCATGAAAACATTTTTCTGCTCAATCTTCAGAAAAATTTCGTAAGGTTCGGTGCGCCCTTCCCATGAATATATATTGTGCAGCGCCAGTTCACCCGTGTCGCTGTCGTCAGCTGTGGCGTTCGTAGAGTCTACTTCTGTCCCTGCATATTCTCGCTAAGCGCCCAACAAGGTTACACAACCGACAACCATACTTCAGAAATTAGCAGGTAGACGCTTCAAACTATGAGCCGCATCGGAAACTGTCCAGCGATTTCGTCACCCTTGCCCCACCGGACCCCGTAGCAGTTTCTTCTCTACTAGGCGGTGAGCGTTTTCTGGCGCCTCGCTTTCGGTGAACAACGCTGACGATCCCTTTCCCGACGTTGGGCTGAAAATGCTGGCTTTCCTTGCAGGGCCAGCTCGATATTCCTCGGGATATAGCAGGAAGTTTTAAACATCTTTCAGGAAATCCTCTTGCGTTTTTTTGTCAGAGATCCCGGCCACAAAAAGGCTGCGAACAGCATCGTGCAGAAATGTTCCGTAGTCGCAAGACGCCGCCAACCGTTTCAACTCTACCGCGAACGCTGCCAGTGTTTCGCCTTCTTGCTGAAAACGCGGGTAAATTTGAACCCCTCTGGAATTACAGGGGGTTTTGGTACATACTGCGCTCGCATAGTTTGCACCAGCTGTGCGTATGTCTTGTTTCCGGCTTCTCCGGTTCCAGTAAAATTTTTATCGCCTTGTATGCTTTCTTCCCTATTGCCGTTATGAACACTGAGACCTTCAAGTCGTCGCTCACCTTAGAGGCATTCAAGAAGTGGTCGAATCTCTCCACGTAGGACTCGAAATCTTCGCCGTGCTCGATGAACTGATCGAACGTTCCACTCATCGCCATCCTGCCAGTCTCCTCGCAACACGCTCCGGGACCGCTGCGAGTGGTCTCTTGCAACCCGACGGGACTGTGATCCCATGCTCGTCGCCAGTATGTTGTAGCTGAGAGCGATGAGGCAGAGCCAGGGTAACGAGCGACGTAGACGCTTTATTGGCACGCCCATGCCGGGCCGACAATGCACTATTCCCGCGGAACGCCGCACTTATGTAGCGCCGAGAGACGCGCTATCAATGTGACGTCACACGCGCTTCGCATGACACCACAGAAAGAAACCCTAACAGGCATCATAGACAACATACCAGACTTATCTATAGAACCCATATATTGCGCCGGCCAGTATTCTTCCTCAAAATGCCGCCCTGTCATAGTCAAGTTCAACACCTTCAGACTAAAAGGACGGTACTTTCGACACGCTATAAACTTAAAGATGAGCGTGTTACAGTTCCCGAACATTTTTCCCCGCCACGTGTACTGCCAGAACTAAGCTTGTTGAGTTCGCGAAAGGTCGTCCCGACTCCCTCAGATTTCAATAGCGCTGCAATAAAATCACAGAGAATGTGAATATATATGCGTACTGTGCCTCAACTGATAGCATAGTTGAGATTGCCATGCCAACTATGAGCAGATGCTTTCCACGGCGGTGCGCCGTCTCATAACATAGCCGTAATTGATTGCATAGTTCAGTCTGCGGCGCCCCAAAATATAGATGCTTGCTACGGTGGAGCGTCATCACATGATTCCAGCTAAGAAAACGGGAGGGGAAGTGGAACACGTCTTTTAAACATAGAGATGTTGTTTTGTAACATACTTAGCATCCTTAACAAGCGCATTGTGCTAGCCTCTGCAGTTGATACTATAAACGCTGACATTATTGTGTTAACGGAGACCTCGCTTCGACCTCAAAGTAATGAGTGGGAACTCTTCCCGACAGCCCTCAGGTTTTCCTTTTATCGTCCAAAGTAGCACAAAGTGGGCTCCAAATTGGGGCCTCTTGTCGGTCCCATGTGAGCAGTCCATATGGGCCCCAAGTGGAATATGCAACTCGTGCCCACGAGGGGCCCCAATGGGCAGCCCACTTGGGCTCCCCCAATGGAGCCAGACGGGATCCAGCTTGGGCAGACCACATCAGGGCAAATAAGGGCAGACTGCTTGGGCCTGCCCAGAGGGGCTCAAGCCCCGCGCACATGGGCAGCCCATTGCGGTTGCCCCAAAATAACCCGACCTGGCTCAACGTAGGCCGCTCATTTTCAACGCCGTGGTGGGGTCCTTGTTGGGCCCAAATGAACATCCCATTTTTATGCAATTATATAGCCCAGTTAAGCCCAAAGTGGCAGCCCCCGTTGGTTGCCTAGATGAAGCCGTGTGTGCTCAAGTGGGCAGCCGAATTTGCCCCGACCGGGCTTTATAAGAGCAACCATACTGGGCTGCCATGATGAAGCGCAGCTTGGGCCAAGTGGGCAACCCATTTGTTAAGCTCTACAAAGCACTGGCTGCACAGACATTACTCATGCAGAACCAGGTGAATTTATAGATAATTCGATGTACTCACAGCGACATCTTATGCAGACGCACCAATATCTTCAGCTTCTCTGCCTTAGCATGGCAGTGCAACCCTTAAGTATGGTATATCAAATTCACAACTCGTTTTATTGCACGTTTTATTGCATTATTTCACAAAAGGGAGAGCTCAGTGGTCAGGATGGTGTGCACGCGTCAAGTTCATTCTGGCCTTCGACCACCGTCCCGTTCCCCTGGCGCCACACAAGAAGTTTTGCAATCCGGTAGTTGACACGGGCGACATCCGCATCAGGCACCCTCCGCTGCACAGCAGCTGTAATCAAACAGTTCGTAATTACGAATTCGAAAAACATGAATTTTCTGCTATGTGGTCAAACATTGCAATAACATAAAGACAGCAGCAAAACACATTTAGTGTATTAGCAATAATAATAAAAGAAGGCACGAAATTTGCGAAAATCTGTGAAGGCGTGCGAGTTGTGCAAACCAAATGGAGTAAGCACAGTGTCGCTAGTGACTCACAAAAAGGACTGTTTTCTGAGAGAGCAAAAGAAAAGAAAGAAGACTGCAGCAAGCTCTATTCAAAACTACGGCAAATAATTTCTACCCCGAAAACTTGAAAACATTATTCCAATCGGATGTGCACTACAATTTTCGTGAAGTAAACCGAGTAAAACACATTTTACCCGCTATTTGCAGTTTTCGAATTATTGGCACATCTTTGTAAACGTTACGATAAATTTCAGCAAATGCTGATAAACAATGAGCTGAAATCAGTAAATAAATGTTTCTGCTGGAAAATATGCACTTTTATATTAAAACCTGTAACAGACATTTTATTTCGAACAAGAGTACTCAACTAGAGTCGCATAACACCGATAGCATATGTATCTGCTCTGCATAGCCTGTGAAAGAATGTAATTCCAGTTTCCTGTAATGACACTACTTTACCTAGAGGAAACTACTGTAAGCGTGTTGGAATAAATAATGCATGCTAAATCAAAAAATTCAATCCCACTGAAAACAGCCTTTGTATGCTAAAAACGGGCAGAAATAAAACTACAAGTACTATTGCTTCTCACTAATTACACAGCTGGAAGCACCACCAAACAATTCTTTAGCGCATATTCCACATGCTATGTCACAATGCGACTTCAATGTACTGATCATGGCATCTTTTCACTGTAATAATCTCAAATTTGGGTCAAGTGGTGGAAAAACTTTCAATTTCAATTCAATATTTGCTACATTGAATGTATTTTTCCATCTTCATTCATTTTTCATTTTGCATTTATTTCAGTCATGTACAATGGCTGAGGAGAAAGGAAAAAAAGCCGCGCACGCGGCTTGACAAAGCTCCCATCTCCCGTAGCGGCTTGGCACGGCGATGACAGGCAGCAGCAAAACAATACCAAGAGAATGCCTGAAATAACAAATATGTACAATATCTTCATAACAGATCACCAGAATAGTCTCGGTACTGTTACACACACGCAAATGATAGTTTAATCACAGCACATGGATACTTAGTTTATTTTACCGTTGGATATGATTCATTGTTTTGTAAGAACATATTTCTGACAGCGTTATATGAAACGGAAAGAATGGATTGATTAGTGAAAGCATTTCTATTAAGGAAAGATGGCAACACATACCTGAGTGTTTGAAAACCGCAATTTGTGCGTGGACAAGGTACATACCAATATTCGTAGTGTCTTGTGTTGTGAACAGCGGTATTTTCCCGTAGATTCGCAAGGTCAGAAAAAAATGTGCTGTCACTATCTGACAGGCATTAACATACCAAAGAGTCCCACAAAATTTTTAATGATGACAAAAAAGAACAATAATGCCCTTAATGTGTCCACTTTTGCACGTCAAATTATAGCAGGCCTATATAATACATTGATTACTAATAAAAGATGAGGCTATGTGAATGTGCTATTCTTCAGCGGCTGCTGATGATGTATCCAGAAGACTATTCACGCATACGACATCTCGTAACCCGAAAATGTTAAATTTGTAAGTATTTTGCTATTAGCAATTTCTACACAACCAATGCCTTATTTTTGGAGTGCACATGTAATCAGTGAGTGCAGAACATTTTCTGTGGTGTATATGTATTTAGCAGCCCATTCGTACATTTCCAGGATTCCAAAGTGGAGCTAAATACAGAAAGGGGTACCTTTTACATAAACATTAGGCAAGCGACAAGTTGGGTGCCGCTGCAGAAATTGGCTGGTGCCAGCTGGCACCACATAGCACGTAAAGTTTCTACAAGTTAGTGTAGCGCTGGCATGGTTTTCATTGATAATGTGGCATGCCACAGATCACCTCAATCTACGTAGAAGGCTTCGCGCCAATAGCTTACTCCTAATCAGGTTCATTATTGTCATCATGCTTTGAGGAACATTTGTTTTTCATGCATAACAGCTGACAGGCTTACCTCGACCAGAAAAGGAAGAACACAGCTGAAACTTTATAAAAAACTTTCAAAGCTAATAAAATATGTGGCTGTTCCAATGCAGGGCCTGGTCGGAAAACTGGCCCAGCTAGAAGGAGGCTGGGCAAATGCTAGAAAATATTAGCTAAGAAATGTCACTGTCAGATTGCTTCCGTGCGACCCTCTCAACTGCACTTTGATTTGCATTTTTGCCAATTTACTTTTCTGGCCTCTAACTTTAAAGTATCCCCTTGGAATCGAAGGTGGCCTAGATATGAGCAACGATGGAACAATAAAGAGCACAAATATGGGCTAAAGAGTTGCAAGAAAGGGGACTCAGAAAGTGGCCATCACATATGTTCATTGCGCAGTAGAAATGCCACTGAGCGTGCATGTCACGTACAAGTCCTCGAGAGCAAGCTCGTAATTTGCAAGATATTTTCAAATATTGGCGTTTTTGCTCCTCAACTCACGTCACCGCGAGCTCGCCGGTGATCGCCCACAGTGTGAGACGCCAAATCATGCCCTATTACCTCCCCCTCAATATTTTTGAACTGTTTCAGAAACCCAAAAATGATTTCACCAAATTTCATGCAAGCAAACTCCACATGCCACTGCAAGGCTTTGATAAAGAGTTACAAAGTTAAAAATAATACAGCTAAAGGATTCAGACTATGCTACAACTTCGAAAAAATGCCAATGAGTGAGAGAAAAAAAGCAGTTATCTTGCACTCTATATTTTTATGCATGCAGGTTGCCGGAAAATTTCAATTTTCTAGGCAGGTAATTTCAATTTTCGTTACCTGAAGCAGCCATAAACTTCAGCACGAACATATTATATAACCGCCAACCTGGCGATATCAAAAATCAGAAATTTTATGCGTGCTACTCAGGGAGTGGAGGGGGAATGTTGCGTCCTTCTATGTGGGGGGTTCTTTCATGGCAAGGCTTTCCCTGTCTACGCTAGCCCCGTGCCATGACATTCAATTCACGAGCCTCAGAGGAAAAGCTACATATTTTGCACCGCAACCTTTTAGAGTGCTGTACCCATGCTGTACCACCTGGCTTTGGCTTAAAGCTGCACGCAAGGTGATTCTGAGCTTGTCTTTTCACCACGAGAACTCGAGAGCCAAGTAACCACACAGATTTAAATAACCAGCGAAAACAGTGCTGACAGATACAACGCTAATCGCAGAATTTCCGTGTTGACGAATCTCATGAGAGAAACGTGCAATGGGAAAACCTTCAGTGCACGTTAAAGAACCCCAGGTGGTCGAAATTTCTGGAGCCCTTCACTACGGCGTCTATATTAGCCTGAGTCGCTTTGGGACGTTAAACCTCCATAAACCACAAACCTTATAAAACAACCACTTCAAAGCCTGGCTCAACAGGAGAGCACTTCTGTCGAGGTGCTTTCTTCAAGTT